>NC_061087.1:25244533-25274533 GCF_015104395.2 Macrobrachium nipponense | reverse complement strand
TCATTAAAGACAGCGTGAATATTTTACCTGTTCTGGGTCTAAAAATATATCATCGCTTTAATACTGATGCTTTTTAAGCCCAGCTGGGAAATTTGTATGACATTCATAGAAAGGTCCTTGACATCATCCTCACGGAATATGCTTGCATGATAATAACCAAACGATGCGTTTACTTGTTTGCAGAATCCAAATATAACTCCTTTTTATTAAAAGGAGGTTACTATGAATATTAATTTCAAGTAATATAATATTTATTTGTAAGAATTGAAAAGCGCGTTTATCTATTTGCATCCTGCTACCAAATCCTAATGTAGCTCTACTAAAAACGAGATTATCTCTATGAATATAAATTTAAAGTTATATAATATTTAATTCTAAGATTAAACGGCATTTTTATCTATTTGCATCTTGCTGCCAAATCCTAATGTAACTTCCTGTATAAAAAGATTACTATGAATATAAATTTCAAGTAATATAATATTTATTTGTAAGAATAAACGGCGTTTTTATCTATTTCCATCTTCTATCATTCCTAATGTAACTCCATCAATAAATAGGCAAAAAAATTTGATGAATATACATTTTTATGAACATAATGCTTACAAGTGAGACTGAATTAATCATCAATGTAACTCCCTCACATACAAGGAAATTTTGATTGATATAAATTTGAATGACAATAGTGTTTATTTGTAAGAATGAATTACTCATCACTAGAGACCAAAGCTTCGAGCTTGCGAAGTCAAAGAAAGGTTCTGTAAATATGTATTTTCCATCGCTGTTTATATTGACGAATATTTCCTCGTTTGAGAGAAAGAACGTCACATGTGAATCCAACGAATAAAACATTGCATCATAAATTTAAACAGCTATGTCTAACTACTTTACCACTTTAAAAATAAAGGCCAACATCGGTATGGATATTCATCGATCTCTCACTTAGTTTTCGATATTCCTTTAGGAAACTAAATACCTATTTTAATTTAATATCTACTTGAACTTGATTTTGCTAATACAAAACTAGTGCTATTAATAATTATATTACCTGAAAGACACTGCATTAGATATGTCTATGAAATATGCAGAATTAGAATTTTGCTTAACTTCTGACTGGCAGTAATAGTTGCTCGTCTACTTGAGCGGTAGACATTCGTCTATCGTACGACAAACTGTAACTATGTGGATGTATGGACACCGAATTGGTCTATCCATCACATGTATATTATTAAAGAAAAAATGAAAAAAATAAATAAATAACTTTAGCAGCTTTTTCAAGAGGCACTGAGATACCTAACAAAACAGATTCTTGAGAATCACTGAACCAAAATCTACTTTTTGAATTTAACAGTAAACTGCGCAAAAGATGCTTTCAGAAACATACGTTCCCGTCAGGCGTAATTTGTTACTCCGAAAAGTTTTCATTCTTTCTCTGGCGTCGCTAAAATTAGAACAAATCGACGAGAAATATGGCAGTGATTCGGCATAATGGCCACTCATTGATTGGGCTACGTTTTTGAGAGGGGCCAAACCATTTTCAGTTCGCTCTCTCTCTCTCTCTCTCTCTCTCTCTCTCTCTCTCTCTCTCTCTCTCTCTCTCTCCGAACACTTTTATTTTCTCTCCTCGTTTCTCTTATGATATTTCATGTTTTTTTTCTTTCTGCGATAAATGTTTTACAATTAGCAAATACTTCTTTCGAAATGACAATGTGTGCTTTAGATCGAGAAAGCGAACTCAAATTACAGTTCACCTATTATTTTTTTTTTTTTTAAGGAATTATGCGATAGAAGTGTGGCTCTAGTTAAGGCTTCATTTACTTTTTCCTAATCCCGCATCTGATCAAACTTTGAAAGTGCTAAACGCCATGGGAGAAGTGTTAACTCTAATTAATATTCTGTTAGTGTCAGTTCCATAATCTTATAAAATGAGAAAATATCCCTAGTAAAAAAATATAATTGAAAAAAAAGGTACAATAAAAGTTGGAGAGATATGGGGTTTTTGGAGTAAAAAAATAAAAAATAAATGAATAGCCAGAAGGTATGGAAAGAGCTAAAGAGTTAGGGTTTATCAAAACTGGGTGGATGGCGGACTTACTTTGACTAAAATAAAAATACAAATACAAGGAACTCAATAATAAGTTACTTTTCTTTCCAGGAACAAATGTAAGTAGAGAATCAAGACTTCTAACGTACATGACTTTAATGATAGAGATAGGTCTCACAAATGAATATATGATGTAATTATAATTTACGTACCTAGGAAACCAACCACCCCGGTGATTGGTTTCAAACACCTATCACTTTTCAAAGGAAATTCTCGTAAGTGCTAGTCAACGATCGCCGTTAGTTTTTAACTGAACCTTCTCATTTATGTTCAGTCACTTTTCACCTGGTACATATGTAACTGTAGTAATAGACACAATGCCCTCTTCACTCCTCGAATTTTTCGAGCTTTTTTTTTTTTTTGGAAAGCCTTAGATCCTAGTGTAAGACTTTTGAAGTAATTATGAAGTCCGGGTTCGTTTCCCCGCTACCGGACGCCCAAATTACTACAATAACCTTGCACTTGGATCTAAGATTTTGTAGTGACAAGCGTATCCAAAAAGAGCGAAGAATTTGAAGAGTTAAGAGGACATTGTAGCTATTATGTAGAAGTACACAACACATAATATATATATATATATATATATATATTATATATATATATATATATATATATATATATATATATATATGTATATATATATATATATATATATATATATATATATATATATATATACATACATGCATTATATTATATAGATATATATATATATAGATATATATATATATATATATATATATATATGTATATATATATATATATCGATATATATGTATATATAGATATATATATATATATATATATATATATATATATATATATATCTATATTATATATATCTATTATAGATATAGTATATATAGATATATATATATACTCTATATATATATATATATATATATATATATATATATATATATCTACATATATCATATATATATATATATATATATATATATATCTATCTATATATATATATATATATATATATACTATATATATATATATATCTATATATATATATATATATATACTATATATATAGATATATATATATATATCTATACTATATACATATATATATATATATATATATATATATATTCCTATAGTAAATATAGTATATATATTAATATATATATATATTCCAACAGGGGTTTAAGCAAACATATATATATATATATATATATATATATATATATATATATATATATATATTATATATACATACAAACATATATACATACATGATACACGAAAAGTTTACCGCCACAATCTCATACGAAAAACCGAGGCACCAAAAAACTATGTAAAAAGATATATGAACTCCTACCTAAATACATAAAAGCTCATCTATATGCAAATTCTGGGCACTCACTAACACGGGGTTTGTTTCGTGACTACACAAAATCGGCAATTAAGAACCCACCGTAATTCGCCTTTATTTTTAATCATTTTATTTTTACTTGGAGAATTATTAGTACACACGTAATCAACCATATTTATGGGTATTTAGTTAACGGATGTGTTTCTATAGAGAGGCCATTGGATAAGGCAATAGGTACTAGGGATCTATAGGAGATACCCGGGCATCTTTATGAGATGCCCGTCAATATATTTGTTAGGAAGAGACTACAAATGCCCCCAACCTGTTCATTTGTTTAGCAACAGATAAAACAAACGATTTAATCCATTTCGAAAATTAATTTACCTCAGGGTGACTACGATGCTTAGAGTGAAAAAATAACATTAAATGGAAACTGGAATAATCGTGTTGCACATGATGCTCTTCTGTTAAATGTCAGATGTTATAGGATGAAAAAAAAAAGTGTTCGACTGTACATAATAAACAGCGCAAAATCTTGGTTCTAATATTTTTCCAAAGTCAGAGTTAACGCTACAACACATGCATACATACTGCGAGATATGGCGTTCCTCATCATAAACCTTCATAAGTGAACCACCCCATAGTGTCACCAGTGCACCTCACGCAGTACAATGTAGGGATTATGTAAGGTTCTGAGGAGAGTCCCTTCGGCCCTTAGCTGCAACTCCTTTCATTCCTTTCACCGTACCCCTATTTATATGATATTAGTTCTATCTCACTTTCCACCCTCACTTAACAATTGTTTGAAGCTGTATCTGCTTTGAGGTTTTCCTCCTGTTACACCTTTCCAACATTCTTTACCCCCAATTTCCCTTTCAGCGCTGAATGACCTCACAGAACACAGCGCTTGGCCTTTGGCCTAGATTTGAGATTCCAAATTATAACCGAACTTGACTTTTTTTTTTCTCTTTTATTTAGCCGTCGTATTTTCCCGTGATAAAATAATTCTCTTAAAAATACAGGTAAACAATTCTCTTAAAAATACAGGTAAACAATTCTCTTAAAAATTCAGGTAAACAATTCTTTTAAACATACAGGTAAACAATTCTCTTAAAAATACAGGTAAACAATTCTCTTAAAAATACAGGTAAACAATTCTCTTAAAAATTCAGGTAAACAATTCTTTTAAACATACAGGTAAACAATTCTCTTAAAAATTCAGGTAAACAATTCTTTTAAACATACAGGTAAACAATTCTCTTAAAAATACAGGTAAACAATTCTCTTAAAAATACAGGTAAACAATTCTCTTAAAAATTCAGGTAAACAATTCTCTTAAAAATTCAGGTAAACAATTCTTTTAAACATACAGGTAAACAATTCTCTTAAAAATTCAGGTAAACAATTCTCTTAAAAATACAGGTAAACAATTCTTTTAAACATACAGGTAAACAATTCTCTTAAAAATACAGGTCAAAGGGAAAACAATGAACAATAAAACCCAGGTTCACTCACCTGGTCCACGCCAGCAATTGCTGGATTTTGCCGACGTCTTGCCAAAATTCTTCGAAGTTTCTGGCTTTCTATCTTCTCTCCCGTAGGTGTGATAGAATAAATAATAATTAAAGTCTTTTTTCTTTGAAATCAGAAGAAATGATAATTAAAGGGTAATTCACTTTGAAGAAAAAAGAAATAATGAAATAGAATAAAGCTGGACAGATGTAATAATGAAGGAGTTTTCCTTTGAAAAAAACATTAAACAGAAGAACACAAAAATAATCAAAATTAATGAGTACTTTTCTCTGATGAACGAAATTCAACGCAAAGATGTAAAACTATACATTAATAATGAATGACTGTTTTCTTGGCCAAAAAAAAACCAAAATTCAAATATATATCATGAATTATTCTACCCTCTGAACAAAAAACTTTAACTTCTTAATAAAAAATTATGAAAGAACTCATATTTAACAAGACTTACCTAAGCTATGCCTTTATACCAACAAAGTTTGTGCCCGTTTTAGAACGAAATAAACAGCCTTTATCCAAACTTTCATTCTTAACTAAAGGTATTATTTTTGGAGCGGAGGACTTTATTACATAAGCTTTTGTCGTTAATCTAAAAGATCTCTAATTCTTTCATTAGTAACATAGCCTCATTCACAGGTAGTATTGTTCAATGCTGGATGAAAGAAGCGAGACGTTTCTTATTAAATTGAGTTTAATCCGTATTTTTCTATTGAGATGAAAATAGACACCGCTGACAATAAAGACCTCGCCACGCAGTATGTATTTTCCACCCTACTGCTGCTACCAGAAATATCACTTTAAGTAGTAACAGTGGTTGCAGCACTACTGACCATTTCAAGGCCTGCGATGCATAGGTTTTCTTAAATATCTTTTTGAATATCAACTGTATCGTCTTGAAATTTTGGCCCAACATGTTTTAGACCTTCCGCTAATGTATGGCAATATAACTAAGTATCTAAAATTATTAATAATGGCACTTTACTCTTGAACATTTCCAATTTTCTTTGCATTTGACAGAGATTTTCGGACACCGTTAGGAAAGACTTATTTCTCTCCCTGTTAACAAAATATGAATGAAAGTGTACCGTACTACGATTATGACGTATAGTGTTTTACATTTTTAAATTACTTTATGGATTATTGTTTTATGTATCCAAATTAGTTTATGCAATAAAGTTTATTTGTGTTTCATTATTTTGGGAGATTATTATGACCTTTTGGCTTATTTAGAGTATATATATATACTGGAAAATATACCCGCTGAAAATTAGAGGGGCAGTAGTTACAAGCTGTTCAGGTGTGTTTATATTGTCGTTCGGCTTCCACCCGCCCATCCTGAACTCAATGCCATCGAGCAGGTATTGGCGCATATGAAGCTAAATGTACGTTCATCGTTACGGCATTTCACCAGGGCAGACCTAAAGGCCAGATTAGAGGAAGCAAGGCTTGCTGTCACTAAACAGGTGTGGGAAGGAGCTGTCCAACGAAGTCAAGCTTTCGAGAACGAATACTGGCTCACGGACATCGTCCGGGATTGCATAGATCCAATCGTTGTCAACGTCGCCAATGATGACGAGGACGATCTGTTTTTAGACAGTGATGGGGAGTGAGCTGAAATATCTTTATACGTGTGTATATATAGTCCTGTAATTAGTAAGTTTTGATATATTTATCCACCAGTTTTTTTTTTATGTGTATACTGTTTCTATGGTTACTTCAAAAACTTACTTCAAAATCTGTAAAATTTCTGTATATATTGTACATACTTTATTGGATATATATAATAAAATAATGTATATAGTTATCTTACTTTTAAATAAACTATGATCTGTTTTTTTCCCTTCCATATTTATATCTCCAATAATAATCTAAAGTTCCCACTACCACACCATTCTCATGGAAATAGATACGAAAGTACATGATAAATAAAAAAATACAAATGGCTTTATGAAAAGTAATCCGTAATAAATGGTAGTTCGTGTACATTTTAAAACGTAAAGAAAACATATGGTAGTACACTATTCCATTCATAAGTATCAGACAGAGTAAGAAAAAGAGGAGTGGGAGGGGCTTCTTTCATAACTCTTTGGCTAAGCCAACGACAAGTGTTCGTATATTTACAACTAATACTGAGGAAATTGATCAATTCAGGGTACTTGATTATATTGCCATATATTAGCGGAAGGTTTAAAACATGTGCCAATTTTTTAGGAAGATACAGTTGATATTTAAAAAGATATTTAAGAAAACCTATGCATCGCAGGGCTTGAAATGGTCAATAGTAGTTCGACTACTGCTGCTACTTCTAATCCTGTTAACATCATCCAATTGTTTTCTTCATAAAAATACACTTATTATTACTATTATTATTTTTTTATATTTTTATTTTTTTTTGCCCTATCACAGTCCTCTAATTCGAAGAGTGTGATCCTAGAAACGGCGCACATAGTAAGAAAAGTGATGGACTCCTAAGGAGGCAGGATGCAACCTGGAACCCCACACTATAAACACCACCCCAGTCGAATTAGAGGACTGTGATAGAGCAAAAAAAAAAAAAATAAATAAACAATAATGACTGTATTTTTATGAAGAAAACAATTGGATGATGTTAACAGGCTTAGAAGTAGCAGCAGTAGTCTTACTACAAGTACTGCTACCACTGTTACTACTTAAAGTGATATTTCTAGTAGCAGTAGTAGGGTGGAAAATACATACTGCGTGGCGAGGTCTTTATTGTCAGCGGTGTCTATTTTCATCTCAATAGAACAATACTGATTAAACTCAATTTAATAAGAAGCGTCTCGCTTCTTTCATCCAGCATTGAACAATAATAATAATAATAATAATAATAATAATAACAATAATAATAATAATAATAATAATAATAGTAATAATAGTAATAATGATAATAATAATAATAATTAATAATAATAATAATAATAATAATAATAATAATAATAATAATAATAATAATAATAATAATAATAACAAAAATAATAATAATAATAATATGTTATTAATTTAAAAGATCTCTAATTCTTTCATTAATGAGGCAATGAGACTTATACTTGGAACCCCAATGTGGACAAGAATTTGTCTCTTGAGGGCAGAGACACAACTACAGCCTCTCAAGCACAGGATAGGCCAAAGAAATATTGCCATCCTGTGCAAAACCATCAGAAACGACAGAAATGGACCACACAAAAACAAAATGCAAGCGTGTATAAACTGCATGAAGAGCTAGACCCGCCCAAAACCTATGCGGGCATTATACTCCAGACACTGAGAGAGCTGGGTATGAAGGACACAGTGAAACACATATCAAAGGATGTCCCACCTGAGGGATACCAAAAACCACCTCCCTGGGTCGAAGACCCAATCCGGTATAACTTCACAATACTACCGGCAAACAAAGCACAGTGCACAGCAGCACAGATGAAAACTGCAGCAGAAGAAGCAATCAGGAATACAGCAGCTAAAAACATATATTACACAGATGGCTCAGTTGATCCAGAAGCTCCAGCAACTGCAGCAGCAGTGGCTGCCCAAGACTTCAAAGGAAGCTAGAGGCTATCCAACAATGCCTCCATACTACAAGCGGAAATCATGGCAATCTTAAAAGAAGGACACACAACAGTGCACATCGACTCCAAAGGAGCAATACTCTCAATCAAAGCGACAAATCCAAAAGAAAATGTGACACTGATAACAGCCATAAAATCAGTGGCCAAGTCACATCAAGCTGCTGGCAGGAGAGTCACACTAAACTGGATACCCAGCCACGTGGGAATCCAGGGAAATGAAGAAGCTGACATCCTAGCTAGAAGTACCCTCAGCTGCAGTACAGTAAGCATAAAAGTGCAACCATCTACAACACACCTAAAGGATATGGCTAAAAGCTATGCCAAACTCCAAGAGGAGAGTGAAGTACGACGTCACTATCTACAAGATTCACGAACGTTCCAAGTGGTATGTGGATGTCACAAATCTAACGCCGCACGACATCACAAAACAAACCACTAGAAAACTCAGTCATCACACACAGATTAAGGCTAGGATACCCGTGCACCTGGCAAATGATAGGTAATGAGGGCAGGTTATGTCAGTACTGTGACCGAGAGGCAATCCAGCCCCTCGAACACTACCTACTAAACTGCCCAGAGACACAGTCTCTCAGGTCGAACCTAACTGAAAATGAGCTGACACCAGCACAGATCACCAGACACGTCCTAAATAACATAGGGACACATGGGAATCTCCTAATGTCTCACCCACCTCCCAGGTAAAAAGACAAATCACACGGCATTTCTCCATAGACACATGGGAATTTCCTATTGTCTTACAAACATAAAACCAACGAAAGCTACACAATGCACAAACCCTCTACTTCACTGTTTGCAACAGGAGCCATACACATCTTTGGGAGCATATGTATAAGTGCGAGTATGCATGAACATGTATATATACTATAATACTTTCTTAATGTTGGTTTGATATATATTGCAATATTTTTTTTTTTTTACCACCTCCTTTCCCTCAAACTAAAACTTGCTTCCTTCTTCCTACTCAGCACTCTCCAGCTAGGCTGAGTCTCACTGCTATAAAACTTTCTCTCCTACTGATGAGTACCGTAAGGTTCAAAGGGGTTGCAGTCCTGCCTGTCACCCTATCTCCTTTCTACAACTAACTGCCAAAGCACTGTTTTTGTATCTTTACAGATAATCCAGTTACGGGCTGCTCTAGGAGCAAGAGCCCGTGCCAGCACAAGGCTGGCTTAATCTCCAACAACAACAACACTCGAATTCAGTCCCTTAGCAGTCATCGCTTGAGAAGTCCTGCGGATCAGGAGGAAACGTCGCGTTGGAGAGAGAGAGAGAGAGAGAGAGAGAGAGAGAGAGAGAGAGAGAGAGAGAGAGAATTGTATAAGCAAGAATTGTATAAGCAATAATAAATCAAATGACTCAACCGAATTTTACCATGCCCTTTGGTGCGTTGCCGTCATCAGAAAAAAAGAGAAGACTCTCTACAAGATTAGTAGTGCTGAAGCAGCAATCATATTATTATTATTATTATTATTATTATTATTATTATTATTATTATTATTATTATTATTATTATTATTATTATTATTATTATTATTATTATTATTATTATTATCGCTCAAAATAAACCACAATATAATGAAATGCTTCATTCAAAAACTAAATACATTTTAATCGAGCTTTCTATTCTATGTAATCATAACAGAATTTTGTATTATAAAGGTTCATATGTAAATTATGAAATTCATAAGTATTACATACTTGATTCGTTTTCATCCTGGGGCACGATGCTAAGACAACCTTAATCCCTAAACATTTAAAAATGAAAGCAAAGAGAGAGAGAGAGAGAGAGAGAGAGAGAGAGAGAGAGAGATAATTATTAGTTTCATTCTGATCTTTTTTAATAAGAATAATTTCTGTGTTCTTTTTAATTTTTCAAGTATAACAAGCCTATCTAAACTGCTGTTATTTACAATGAGAAAAATGTAAGAGAGAGAGAGAGAGAGAGAGAGAGAGAGATTCGTAAGGATTCCAGAGGGTGGTTCGATGCTTTTCCAGAATGTTATATTTGTGTTGGATAAGTTCTGTTTTTTTGTATTTATTTATTTTCTTATATCTAAACTGTCGTTATAGATAAGGAGAAAACTTAGAGAGAGAAGAGAGACGAGAGAGAGGAGAGAGAGAGAGAGAGAGAGAGAGAGAGAGAGAGAGAGAGAGAGAGAGATTCGTAAGTATTCCAGAGAGTAGTTTGATACTTTTCCAGAATGTTATATTTGTGCCGGATAAGTTCTGTTTTTTTTTTTATTTATTTATTTTCTTATATCTAAACTGTTCTTAGCGAAAAATGAAAGGATAAGGAGAAAACTGAGAGAGAGAGAGAGAGAGAGAGAGAGAGAGAGAGAGAGAGAGACAGACAGACAGACAGACAGACAGAGAGAGAGGAGTGATCCTATGGAACAATATCATGATGACCTTTACTTGTTTTTCGACTTTGTTGAATGCACGGCTTTGGGTTCAGTTAGTAACTAACCTTCTATAATGTTATCATATTGTAGGCTCGCAAAAGGAGACGTAAAGGTTTTGGTACACAACTCCTTTGACTATATGCTCCTCACACACACACACACACACTCACTGTATACATATATAGTATATATATATATATATATATCTATATATATATATATATATATATATATATATATATATATATATATATATATATCTTTCTGCTCTCCCTTTGCTCTAAACTGACCGACATTTCGAGAACTCTATAAAACAAGCCCCCTTTTTTACGTACCCTAAAACTGCAATAAAATTTTCGATCGGTTACATGTGACGTTCTCTTGATTTGTAAGATGAACCCTATTCCTATGGAACAAGCCTACCATAAGGGGGCCATTAGTTTGAAAGTCAAGCTTCCAAAGAATACTAAGGTGTTCGTTAAAATGAATTAACAGACGGTAACGGGAAATACAAAAAGAGGAGATCAGTTATTACACAAAGCAGAGACGTCAACAAGATAATAAATAAGGTGAACGAAATTATAATAAGGAAACAGAGTACAGGATTACCACGAAAATACGCACCACCAAGGGAGGGAATTGTTTTTTGTTTGCATGGTGTTTTTACGTTGCATGGAACCTGTGGTTATTCAGCAACGGGACCAACGGCTTTACGTAACTTCCGAACCACGTCGAGAGTGAACTTCTATCACCAGAAATACACATCTCTCACCCCTCAGTGGAATGCCTGAGGATCGAACTCGTGGCCACCGAGGTGGCACGCCAACACCATACCAACCACGCCACTGAAGCGTATATCGAGGGAGGGTAATAGACCCCAGAGATCCGAGGAGGACGGAGCGATGGAGAGATGTTTATCCCGCGTCAATATGTCATCGCTATCTCCCCGGATGATTGTCAATTCGCTCCCAATTACGCCGCCGATATAGCCGAGATTGGACCTTGAATTGGTAAAGATATCCTAGGAAGAGCGGACGAGGCAGATGCAAGTCATACAACCCAAAAATAAACCCAGCAAAGGAAGGAAAAATTCAGTCAGCGAGAATTCTTTGCAGGTTTTATGTTCCTTTTTCATGTTATTTGAAATATTCCACAAGCGTTTATTGAATATATCAAATACAACCCAACATTGCAGGTTTTATTTTTATTTGTTTATGCTATTTTAGATATTCCGTAGGCGTTTATTGAATAGATCTAACAAAGCTTAGGAAGGAAAAATACTGACGGCAAGAATTCCTTGCAGGTTTTATTTTGATGTTTTTATGTTATTTGAAATGTTCCGTTAGCGTTTATTGAACAGATCTAACAATGCTCAGGCAGGAAAAATACGGTCGGCAAGAATTCTTTGCAGGTTTTATAAATATTCTTTTATGTTATTTGAAATATTCCGTAAGCTTTTATTGAATAGATCTAACAATGCTACGGAAGGAAAATTAATGTCAGCAAGAATTCTCTGTAGCATTTTTTGCGTTATTTATGAAATAGTTCTTAGAATTACTAAAAAGACAAAATTCAGTAGCTAAGAATTATTTGCAGAATATTTTTTATTTTAAAATATTTTTTTCATTTTATTTAAAATATTCTGTACGAGTTTATTGATCGGGTCTGCGAACGCTTGGAAATGAAAAATATAGCAAGTAAGAATTCATTCTAGAATTTTTTTTCGTTATTTTGAATATTCTGTCGGCGTTATTAAACAGGATTACGAAATTTAACGAATGCATAATGGTGAAAAGCTCTATTTTGGTCGTATAGAAGAATTAAAGTCAGCCAGAATTGTCTGTAAAAACATTTCTACGCTATCTAAAAGATTCTGTCAGCTTTTTTTTTTTTTTTTTTTTTTTTTTTTTTTTTGTTTTTTTTTTTTTTTTTTTTTTTTGAGATCTACGAATGCTTAGGAATGTATATTAGTAAAAACGTTAATTTCTTTCATATAGAAAATTTATTTAAGCATGAAATCTTCGGAAAAATTTTCACGTTATGCAAAATATAGTCAGCAATTTTTTTTAGCTAATAATGCTTACGAATTCATAAAGGTAAATAGATTGATTTTTGCCTATATAATTCGTATTCTAAAAACCTTAATTTCTTTCATATAGAAAATTTACATCAGGATGAAATCTTCGGAAACAATTTCAAGTTATGCAAAATATAGTTAGAACTTTTTTTTAGCTAATAATGCTTACGAATTCATAAAGGTAAATAGATTAATTTTTGCCTATATAATTCGTATTATAAAAACCTTAATTTCTTTCATATAGAAAATTTATATCAGCATGAAATTTTCGGAAAAAATTTCAAGTTATGCAAAATATAGTCAGGATTTTTTTTTAGCTAATAATGCTTACGAATTCATAAAGGTAAATAGATTAATTTTTGCCTATATAATTCGTATTCTAAAAGAGTTTCATTTAATTCGTTTGGGTATTTTCCCCTGACTAGAATTCTTACCTGTAATGGACCTTCGTTTATCTTTCTTCTATACATTTAAACTTGAAAATACGTTTTTTTTTTCATGAAATAATGATTTTTGGGAGTTAGATTTCACGTGTAAAGTGAGTTTGACATAAATAAATTGAAGACCCATAATTCTTAAATAGTTAGGTACAAATCCGGCCCATTTCTAGTATGTTCTATAACCATATCTAATCTAGACACTTCTAATGCCTGAATATTTCACCTCTTAAATTCAATGATATTACAAAGTACAGTTTGATTCTACACACAACATATATATAGTATGTATGTTATAGTATATGTATATAATATTATGTATGTATGTATGTATGTATGTATATATTATATATATATATTATATATATATATATATATATATATATATATATATATTTCACCTCTTAAATTCAAATGATATTACAGAGTACAGTTTGATTCTACACACACACACACACACACACACACACACACACATATATATATATATATATGTGTGTGTGTGTGTGTGTGTGTGTGTGTGTGTGTGTGTGTGTATGAACATTATGACCGAAATATTTAGTCTTTCATATGCAAGTTAAAATGCTTCTTGGTAATATATTTTTATTTGTACCAAAAAGAAGAAGAAAAAAAAAAGAATTCAAAGATTTTACAATAAAATAGTCTTTAGTATTACTCTGTCATGAATGAGGGCAGACTGGCAATATAAGAACCTATAAATAATGTTAAGAGTATAATAACTTAGGAATTATCCATCGACATTATCTGAGTAAAAAAACGCCGCAAAGGGACCTAAATAATTGAACGTCTGGTATTGCCAGAATTATTCAATTCCAAAAGGTATTCGTTCAGTGTAATAACAGTTGCCAGAGCGATTCAGTTTATCGATACCATGAATTATCAATTGTATAGCTGTACGTGTCTTCTTGAGTGTAGGTGTACATGGCCACCGATGATGACACTCTTTCAAACTAAAATGATAAAGGTTTAAATTCATATTTCATATCAACTTGGAAGCGATTGACGCACTGTTACTAAGCAAACATGAAAGGGCTTGACACTCACAATAACAAGATACCTGCCACATCAATATTAAAAAGGACGTTCAATGTACAGGAGGCCTCTTCCTTCCTTCAAAGGCCGAGATGGTAAAAGGCCAGAGAGAGAGAGAGAGAGAGAGAGAGAGAGAGAGAGAGAGAGAGAGAAGCCTTTCCCAGGAGGAAAAGAAGTTGAGAAAACGACTTGGGTGAGAGAGAGAGGGGGAGAGAGAGAGAAAATGAGGTCGAGGAATGAAAAATCTGGCAATCACAGCCCTGGACACCCACAGATCACCGTCGCCATCTTCTCAATATTGGAATATGATGAGGCGATGGATCTGGGGAGCGAAAGCAATTCTCGCTCTTGCAGCCACAGGGACGCAAAGGCGAAAATGGCTCGGGCGCTTTCTGAGCGGAGAATAGATATTTCGTTCAGAATGTGTTCCACAGTTTTGCTTGAAAATACGCTCCCCAAGAGCCCCCTCCCCCCCACCCCCCTCACTCAATAGCACAAGAAATATGGCAACACAAATGTCGATATCAATCGAAATCATATCAATTGCCCGGACATGAGGAAAATTCATTCTATCTAAAAATTTTGACTTTCAAAAATTTCGAAAATGTGAAATCCTCCTTCATGATAACACCCCAATTAGCTTTTCTGTTAAGATCATCAGCATTATCTTTATCATTGTCGTCATTATACTAATATCATTATCATTATCTACTATATCATCTTGTCTTCTCGTGGTCTACGTTATATAAAGTTGCCTTGTCGCACGAACTTTGATTAACGACGCGACAAATAATAATTCTATTTTCAGCCTCCTCCTCTCTCCGTGAAAAACCATAAATCTTGGGCGTTAACAAATATCATCGAGGGACCATTAATTTCCAATACCACGTATCTTCCCCCCCACAAACCAGATTTTATGAGATACGAACAAAAAAGGCAAATATTCAGGCACGGGAACAAACATCCATAGGTACACCGGGTTGGCTTAATTTTCTCTCTCTCTCTCTCTCTCTCTCTCTCTCTCTCTCTCTCATATATCTCTCGACGTAGAAATATTTTGAAGAAAGATTTGCTCGTTTTCTCCCATATTTTTGTCGATATAGGAATTCAATCAAGATTTGGCCTTTCCTCTCATTTTTTTTTTATTTTGCTGACAGAAATTTAATAAAGAATATATATTTTCTCTAGTATTTTTGTCGACATGGAAATCTAATCGAAAATTTGCCATTTTCTCTCATATTCTTGTTGACATAAATTTAATAAGTATTAGCTATTTTCTCTTATATTTCTGTCGACATGGAAATTAAATTAAAAATTTGCCATTTTCTCTCATATTTTTGTTGACATGGAAATTTAATATAGAATTGCCGTTCTCTCTCGTATTTCTGTCTAAATGGAAATTTAACGAATAATTTGCCATTTTCTCCCCTAATTTTGTCGATATACATTTAATTTAGAATTGTCAGTTTTTTTTTCTCTCATATTTTTTGACATACAAATTTAATAAAGAATTTGTCATTTCCTCTCATATTTTTGCTGACACAGAAATTTTATAAAGAACTTGCCATTTTATGTAATATTTTCGTCCTTATAGAACTTTAATGAAGAACTGTCCAAAAATATTAAACTTAATTTTTTTCATTGCTGATATATCAAGAATAATTATGATAAAAATAGTTGTATCTTTGAGAATACCTTTTTAAGCCAAATGGCCCAGTTATTTAAGTGATGAAGATTAGATAACGCTGTTTACTTATTCATGTAACCCATTCAACTCATTTCCCGGTGTTAATTGAATTTGCATTATTTATATTCACAAATAGATATGGTCATTTTTCATATAATACTATGGTTTCCATGACAATAAAACACCGAAATAAACGAGCTTACTTGTTGACTAAACCTATTTGTTATAAAGCTTGTTCTTTCACATGTTTATTCATTTTTAGGAAGAGATGTTAAGATTGGCTGTGAATTATTCAAAACCAAGTATACAAGAAAATCTTCATCTAAATATGCAACAAGTTTTCTGGCCTTTGTTTTATTCCCCAAATTGATGGTCATTATAGAATCCATATTACTAATTAATATCATATTTCATCAATAAATCGCCTATCCCCTTTACTGGGTGATAATTACCCTCTGCAAACTACACTTCATAATTTCAGTGATTTTCTTTTTTTTCTTCTTTTTTTTTTTGCAACGGTCTCGTAAAGTTATCATTAATCATTAAAAGGAAATCCATTTTGTCGTCTGACTATCGACAAATGATTAATTATCTCAGAAATTCTGATGATTATCACCTTTGAGCTGTGGGTCTTTTAAAATCACGTCGGAAGGTAATGTATTACAGAAGAATTATTATCTGTTGAAATACTGGGCACTCCTTCGTTGTTCATAAAACAAATGTTATTCAGCTCTTTCATTATTTCCAACACTTACGAAAATTAAAAGAAAGTAAGAAAAATAAATCGATTTAAATAGCTGGCTCTCAAGGCTGGTCACAATGAATATAGAAATATCCTTCAAATAAGATAAGTTGACATAGTCAAGAACTATTTTTAACAAATCGCTACTTCTTAGGCACAACGCCCAATCGAGTGGCCTCTAATACCGTTGGACGCAAGATGTCATTCTAAAATTATGTGCATTGGGGAACTAAGCTTTCACTTATTGGCCAGTGGTCACTTATGTGGATCTTAAATGGTTTGTTTTGTAGAACTAAAACTTCTAATTTTTATTTGTTACAATTCTATTACGATCAGACAAAGCCTTAAACTATAATGGCAGCTCGAGTCAGCATATTTGTATATCTGATCAGAACTACGCGGACTGTTACCAGATAAATATAATTAGTAGCAGGTTCAAAAAACACACATTTCATTTCCCTTTTTAACCATGACCATATAACTGATTAATGGCCGTCACTCGGATGTTTACATCAGTGTCAGCCATCACGGAAGTGAAAGCGGATCTTTTTAAAATCACGTAGAAAGATAATCGATGGAATGAATTAACGACAGAAAAGTTAAAACTTTAGGGTGATTTCTCCCAAGCCACGAAAACATAAATCACTTATAATTTAGAAAGCCTCTGATATTAAGTGAACTTCACACGAAGGGAGAAACTCAAAATGTCAGTGCTAAGTTCGAACTTCACTCCGTCGAAGCAGGAAAGATTTTCTTCCTGGTGCGTCAATCCATTTGCATCTTTGATTCTAAAAAAAAAAAAAAAAATCACTTGCTCATTAATCTAAGACCATTTATGCACGTCCGGCTTTCCCAACCCCACTTCCTCCGCGAAGTGTTGGTGTATATTATCTGGAATTGCTGTCTCATTATCACCTTTTCCACCTTCACTTTGCCCTTGAGTATATTATTCGTAACTCTTATACGTCTGTCTACACGATCCTCATTTCTCTTAGGTCAAACGATTTACCCCATTTTCTTAACTACCATATCATTTCTTTTATTAACTGTTTCATTCCCCATTCATATAAGTCAGCACACAGGAATAATATTCTTTCCTAACGCCTTCCTACAGAAGTGAAGGGGGGAAAAACTTTTGGCTCGAAAGCCAGAGATTTACCTGTAAATTCAGCGGATTTCCTCTACCGTGGGATCCACAACCCTGAACTAGACGCTTCTCAGCCTTGGTACACAGTGCAATAGCATCTCAAGCCATAGTTACTTTGTAAAAAATATCTACTTGTAGCATCTCAAGCCATTTGTACTAATTAGTAAAACTGTCAAAGTTTTGTTACTGAGGATATACTGAACTTCTGCATCCACTGTTCTTAATACTAAGTAGTCAAGAGACCATTTTGTAGTCGCTTGACAACTCATAATACCCTGATTCATGTACAGGAAAAAATAAAAGAGTATATCTTGGTTTAACCACACTCACTGAACTGATTAACAGCTCTCCTATGGCTGGCCCGAAGGATTAGATATTTTTACGTGTTTAGGAACCAATTGGTTACCTAGCAACGGGACCTACAGCTTATTATGGGATCCGAACCACATTATTTCGAGAAATTAATTTCTAATCACCAGAAACAAAATCCTCTGATTCCACGTTGTGGCAGAGCGGGAAACTGAACTCTGGACTACCGACTCGGTAGGCGAGCTTGTTTACCACTCGTCCAAAGAGGAACTAATGTACAGGCAAAAATCAACATAAGAAAAATAACAAAAGTGATGTGGAAAATTATATCTGGCTGCACGAGTTCCAAATTTCCTCGAGTTATAAATTGTAATTAATGTTCAGCAGCTTCGCCTTTTCACCGTTAAATGTTTCGTGTCTTCTGGACTCCTCTCCCTCCCCTACCCTCTTCTCACGTCTCCCCTCCTTCCTCCCTCGTCTCACGTCTCCTCCCTGTAAAGTAATTATTCAACTCCATTCATTGTCTTTCAGCGTAATTCGAAAAGATCCATTGTTATTCCCGTGATAAATAATACGCGATGCCACCATCGTCGAGTAATGAATCATTTGGGGGACTGTCAAATAATAAAATTAATTACCTTTAGTGATTAATGGCAGCCCGGACGAGGCTGTTATTAATTATGGGAGATGTAATCGGAATAGCTATGACGCGCAATTCAAAGTACGTAATTATTACTTTGTCAGGGAGGGCAGACAGGTTATTGTCGATGGCTGTCACCGTTTCCTGTGTGACTCGAAGATTATGCATCGAATATAAATGCGTCCTCGGTCGATTCTACACTCTTTTGGCTTTGTACGGTAATTATACGGCTTTGCATCAATGCTAATGCGTTTACTTTCATCTCTCTCTATTTATGTGGTAATTTGTGCCTACTTTCCACTTTACAATATGGTATAAGTAGCGCTCTCCCTTCTTACATATACTCTACTATTTCTCAAAACTTCAATAAATATACACCCCATGTTATTCAGAATTTATGACATTTTGATGGCGAAGTTTCCCAATTCCTGTTCGATTTGTTTTCATAAATTCTGCTAGATAAGTATAAGGGCTGGTAACTTGGTCTTGGCATGGGATGTTGCCCGCTGTTTGTGTAACACTCATACTGCTAACAGAAACAGCAATTGTTGAATGGTCATAATGGATTCTTTGCGGAAATAGTTTCCAGACCAGATAGCAGTGACGTTTGCTTCAACATTAGGCATACCATAGTGCTCGAGCAACATTTTATTGATAAGAGAGTGAAAATAATATATATATATATATCTATATATATATATATATATATATAGATATATATATATATATATATATATATAGATATATATATATAAAGAAACGTGGACACAACGTATTACATGGCGTTCTTGCAGCATTATGCGCAATAATAATTTACCACATCAAAAGGCAGTTACTTTGTACTGGACACTATGTGGTTCACATTACGTATGCAGCATTATTGGTGTTATAATCTGCTAAATATAAAAGGTTTTAAGTGGGTCTGAATATAAACACCGCTCACAGTATACAACTAGGATCCAAAAACAGAATTACGAAAGCAGGTCAATTTTATTTATTCCAGGAAAATGAGGATATTTATATGTAAAATCTATATAACATCTCTAGTTTCGTACTGATTCATAACAGCTTTTATAAAACAAGAGTAAAATAGAACGTCAAATTACTCTGGATATAAAAATTCATTTAGAACTTCTCATCCTATGAAAACTTACCACCTACGTAAACGCTAATAAATCAGTACGTTTTTAAGGTTACTGCATTCGTAATGAAATGTAAAAATAGCAGCAATGAATTATTTTTGTGTTCAGGATTTGAAATTAAAAAAAAAAAATTATATGTTTTATTGCGTTGGATGTATTCGTAATTTTTAAAATAAGAGTAGGACGTGAAAAAGTTAAATATAGCGCGATATATATATATATATATATATATATATATATATATATATATATAGATATATATATATATATATATATATATATAGATATGTATACACATATACATAGTATAATATATATAATGTATATATTATATATCTATAAATATATATATATATATATATATAATGTATATAATGTATATATATATTATATATATATATATATATATATATATATATATATAGATATATATATATATATATATATATATATATATATATATATATATATATATATATACATAATATATATGTATATATGTGTATATTTACATACAAATACACATACACACATACATACATACGCATATATATTTATAAATGTGGCGGGTACACCGATTCTTTAAGTAACATCTAACTTCAAAGAGATGCCGAAAAGGGAGGGAGAACATAAATAGACTTTAAGTCTCATAAGAAGCAAAGAAGCTTTATCAAATATTCAAATCAGGTCTGACCGAGTCTAACAGGATTTTAGGTACTTGCCCTCCTAAAGCAGCTTAAAAGTGAAGGTTATAGCAAACGGGAAATGCAAATTGGATTAAGAGAAACGTCAAGAGTAAATGCACAGTCTTTCTGGACGCACTTTAGCCGTAGCTATAGAAAATAATCTTGTCTGCAATAGTTTTTTTTTTTTTTTTTTGGGGGGGCGGGGTTTATTTACGTAATAAGGGTAATATTTGGGGTAGGAGATGTCTATGGAAGAGCACAAAACGGTCTGAAAAAGGTATTTCGCGTTCAGTTCAAGATACAGGAATATTAGGGTATGATATTTATGATGTATTCATTAGAATGAAAGTTTAACATAAATAACGCGTATGTCAAACAGTAGAGGAAAATTATTTCTAATAAAACATAGCGTATGTATTTTAATCTTCGTTGGTAAAACAAAGCTCTATTTGACTGTAGATTTCAGCACGTTTCAATTTTTATAGATACTCGTCACAAACTGAATACCTACGAGTAAAACAGGACTGCTCTTCAAAAAAAAAAAAAAAAAAAGTTTTCGACCGTATTTTTTTTTTTTATTTTTTCAGTGCACAGGTCATAGTGTGAGAATGAGACCGAGAGAATATCAGACTGATATGACCTTCGGTGACGAGTGGTCGTCCCCTCTCTTGAATTTTCACCTTTCTGTCTCAGCAAGGGTACTATTATTATTATTATTATTATTATTATTATTATTATTATTATTATTATTATTATTATCATTATTATTATTATTATTATTATTATTATTATTATTATTATTATTATTATTATTATTATTATTATTATTATTATTATTTGGACACGAAGGTGCGCATATATACTACGTCCCTTACATACACAATAATAATAATAAAATAATAATAATAATAATAATAATAATATAATAATAATAATAATATTATTATTATTATTATTATTATTATTATTATTATTATTTTTATTATTATTATTATTATTTGCAGAGGTGACGTAGTGTATATACGTACCTTCGTGTTCCAATAACAACAACAACAACAACAATAATAATAATCTTATTATTATTATTTTATATATAGTTATTATTATTATTATTATTATTATTCTTATTATTATTATTGTGTATGGGTTGACGTAGTATATATGCGCACCTTCGTGTCCAAATAATAATAATAATAATAATAATAATAATAATAATAATAATAATAATAATAATAATAATAATAATAACATTTTCACTTTTTTCACAGCTCACCAACTCGACTGCATGGTATTTATAGTGTGGGGTTCCGGGCTGCATCCTGCCTCTTAAGATCCATATTATTATTATTATTATTATTATTATTATTATTATTATTATTATTATTATTATTATTATTATTATTATTATTATTATTATGTGTATAAGTGACACCGTTTATATGCGTAACTTCGATTGCCCAGAAATTGTATAAATGTGATGGACCATGGGCAATATAGATCGAGTTACATTGTTCCTGCAAACATATCTCGTTAATTATGAAGTGAGCCGAGTTCCCTTGAAGGCACCTGGTTTTCTCATCTCTCTCTCTCTCTCTCTCTCTCCTCTCTCTCTCTCTCTCTCTCTCTACCTGAGTGATCAGCGCTGTAGTATTAATTGATACCATGTTCCTGGATAGCGTGTTGCGTCGTTTTAGTTAAAATCAATAAAACGGTGAATGGTGGTCTGCAGGTGGTTTGAAGGACAATGCTTTTTCTTGGAAATTTGTTAGTATTTACGTGTTACGTAATTGTTCTCTCTCTCTCTCTCTCTCTCTCTCTCTCTCTCTCTCTCTCCTGATATCTTGGCTTTGTTACTTGAAAAGGAGAATTCGAGATTTTCAATTTAGGAAATTAACTATGAAAGAAATTTAGGTGATAAGTTATCTGTCATTGATATATATTATATATATATATATATATATATATATATATATATATATATATATATATATATATATACGTGTGTATGTGGGTTTGTGTACCTACGTATGCATATTTCCTCAACAAAGACATTAATGTCAACGAAATGTAATAAATCTAGATAAATACAGAACAATTGTGTTTTTCAATTGTGAATAAACCCATTCAAATCTAATATATCTGTCAAGCGTAGTCATTTGAAGCAATAAAGAGTGGAAATATAGCAATACAAGACCACCAATAAATAAAAAAAAATGGCGTTTGTCAGTTTTATTAAGCAATGATTCATTTACTGAACCTTCTTTATTCATTTGTTAATTTTGTTTGATATGTGATCTCTTCTTCCTGTGTTTTCCATAACCTTCTGTTGCTTTTTTTTTTCTAATGAACACAATGTCCTTTGGCAGCATGAGTTTCAAGTCTGTGACCCCTTTGGTGGGTTTGTTCAGTGTGAACAAGGGTCATCTTCTGAATAATAATATAATAATAATAATAATAATAATAATAATAATAATAATAATAATAATAATAATAATAATAATAATAATAATAAAATAATAATAATAATAATAATAATAATAATAATAATAACAATAACAACACAATAGAAGATGTAAAACAGAGGCTTAAGGCCAAAGCACACAAGATCCAACGGTACATGAACAGGAATAAGAGATACCAACAGAACAAACTATTCGTAACCAACCAGAAAAGACTATACAGCCAACTAAGAGGGGGAAGACAACCACCCAGAAATTCCTGAAGCCGAACCAAGTAAGAGACTCTGGGAAAACATATGGAGCAATCCGGTATCACACAACAAACAATGCAACATGGCTCCAGGAAGTCAAGGAAGAAGAAACAGGGAGAGTCAAAACAAAGATTCACAGAGATCACGACAGACACAGTCAGACACCAACTATAAAGAAAATGCCAAACTGGAAAGCCCCAGGTCCCGATGAAGTCCATGGATACTGGGCTCAAAAACTTCAAGGCCCTACACCCACGAATAGCAGAACAACTCCAGCATTGTATCTCAAATCACCAAGCACCCAAATGGATGACCACAGGAAGAAACATCCTTAGTACAAAAAGACAAGAGTAAGGGAAATATAGCCAGTAACTACATGCCTATCACCTGCCTACCAATAATGTGGAAGTTACTAACAGGTATCATCAGTGAAAGGCTATACAACTACCTAGAGGAGGACAAACACCATCCCCCACCAACAGAAAGGCTCCAGATGGAAGTGTAGGGGCACAAAAGACCAGCTCCTGATAGACAAAATGGTAATGAAGAAAAACAGTAGGAGAAGGAAAACCAACCTAAGCATGGCATGGATAGACTATAAGAAAGCCTTCGACATGATACCACACACAGGCTATAGAATGCCTGAAAAATATATGGGCAGAGGAAAATACCATCAGCTTCCTCAAAAATACAATGCGCAACTGGAATACAATACTTACAAGCTCTGGAATAAGACTAGCAGAGTTAATATCAGGAGAGGGATCTTCACGGCGACTCACTGTCCCCACTACTCTTCGTAGTAGCCATGATTCCCATGACAAAAGTACTACAGAAGATGGATGCCGGGTACCAACTCAAGAAAAGAGGCAACAAAATCAACCATCTGATGTTCATGGACGACATCAAGCTGTATGGTAAGAGCATCAAGGAAATAGATACCCTAATCCAGACTGTAAGGATTGTATCTGGACATCAGGATGGAGTTTGGAATAGAAAAATTGCGCCTTAGTCAACATATAAAAAGGCAAGTAACGAGAACTGAAGGGATAAAGCTACCAGATGGGAGCAACATCAAACACATAGATGAGACAGGATACAAATACCTGGGAATAATGGAAGGAGGAGATATAAAACACCAAGAGATGAAGGACACGATCAGGAAAGAATATATGCAGAGACTCAAGGCGATACTCAAGTCAAAACTCAACGCCGGAAATATGATAAAAAGCCATAAACACATGGGCAGTTGCCAGTAATCAGATACAGCGCAGGAATAGTGGAATGGACGAAGCAGAACTCCGCAGCATAGATCAGAAAACCAGGAAACATATGACAATACACAAAAGCACTACACCCAAGAGCAAATACGGACAGACTATACATACGAAAGGAAGGAGGGGAGAGGACTACTAAGTATAGAGGACTGCGTCAACATCGAAAACAGAGCACTGGGGCAATATCTGAAAACCAGTGAAGACGAGTGGCTAAAGAGTGCATGGGAAGAAGGACTAATAAAAGTAGACGAAGACCCAGAATATACAGAGACGGAGAAAAGACAGAAAGAACAGAGGACTGGCACAACAAACCAATGCACGGACAATACATGAAGACAGACTAAAAAGAACTAGCCAGCGATGACAATTGGCAATGGCTACAGATGGAGAGCTCAAGAAGGAAACTGAAGGAATGATAACAGCGGCACAAGATCAGCCCTAAGAACCGATATGTTTCAAAGTACGATAGACGGAATAACATCTCTCCCATATGCAGAAGTGCAATACGAAAAATGAAACCATAAACCACATAGCAAGTGAATGCCCGGCACTTGCACAGAACCAGTACAAAAAGAGGCATGATTCAGTGGCAAAAGCGCTCCACTGGAGCCTGTCAAGAAACACTCAGCTACCTTGCAGTAATAAGTGTACGAGCACAACCTGAAGGAGTGATAGAAAACGATCAGGCAAAAGATCCTCTGGGACTATGGTATCAGAACAGATAGGGTGATACGTGCAAACAGACCAGACGTGACGTTGATTGACAAAGTCAGAAGAAAAAAAAGTATCACCTCATTGATGTCGCAATACCATGGGACACCAGAGTTGAAGAGGAAAGAGAGGGAAAAAATGGATAAGTATCAAGATCTGAAAATAGAAATAAGAAGGATATGGGATATGCCAGTGGAAATCGTACCCATAATCATAGGAGCACTAGGCACGATCCCAAGATCCCTAAAAAGGAATCTAGAAAAACTAGAGGCTGAAGTAGCTCCAGGACTCATGCAGAAGAGTGTGATCCTAGAAACGGCACACATAGTAAGAAAAGTGATGGACTCCTAAGGAGGCAGGATGCAACCCGGAACCCCACACTATAAATACCACCCAGTCGAATTGGAGGACTGTGATAGAGCAAAAAAAAAAAAAAAAAAAAAAAAAACAAAAAAAAAAAAAAAAAAAAAAAAAAAATTATTATTATTATTATTTTATTATTATTATTATTATTATTATTATTATTACTTACATTATCATTATAATAATAATAATAATAATAATAATAATAATAATAATAATAATAATAATAATAATACCATGGGACACCAGAGTTGAAGAGAAAGAGAGGGAAAAAATGGATAAGTATCAAGATCTGAAAATAGAAATAAGAAGGATATGGGATATGCCAGTGGAAATCGTACCCATAATCATAGGAGCACTAGGCACGATCCCAAGATCCCTGAAAAGGAATCTAGAAAAACTAGAGGCCGAAGTAGCTCCAGGACTCATGCAGAAGAGTGTGATCCTAGAAACGGCACACAGTAAGAAAGTGATGGACTCCTAAGGACGGCAGGATGCAACCCGGAACCCCACACTATAAATACCACCCAGGTCGAATTGGAGGACTCATAGAGCAAAAAAAATAATAATAATAATAATAATAATAACAGAAAAATATGCCTTAGTCAACATACAAAAAGGCAAAGTAACAAGGACTGAAGGGATAAAGCTACCAGATGGGAGCAACATCAAACACATAGATGAGACGGGATACAAATACCTGAGAATAATGGAAAGAGGGGATATAAAACATCAAAAGATGAAGGACACGATCAGGAAAGAATATATGCAGAGACTCAAGGCGATACTCAAGTCAAAACTCAACGCCGGAAATATGATAAAAGCCATAAACACATGCGCAGTGCCGGTAATTAGATCCAGGGCAGGAATAATGGAATGGACAAAGGCAGAACTTCGCAGCATAGACCAGAAAACGAGGAAACATATGACAATACACAAAGCACTACACCCAAGAGCAAATACTGACAGACTATACATAACACGAAAGGAAGGAGGGAGGGGACTACTAAGCATAGAGGACTGCGTCAACATCGAGAACAGAGCACTGGGGCAATATCTGAAAACCAGTGAAAACGAGTGGCTCAAGAGTGCATGGAGAAGACTGATAAAAGTAGACGAAGACCCAGAAATATACAGAGACAGGAGAAAGACAAGCAGAACAGAGGAATGGCATAACAAACCAATGGACGGACAATACATGAGACAGACTAAAGAACTAGCCAGCGATGACACGTGGCAATGGCTACTGAGGGGAGAGCTCAAGAAGGAAACTGAAGGAATGATAACAGCGTTACAAAATCAGGCCCTAAGAACCAGATATGTCCAAAGAACGATAGATGGAAATAACATCTCTCCCATATGTAGGAAGTGCAATACGAAAAATGAAACCATAAACCACATAGCAAGCGAATGTCCGGCACTTGCACAGAACCAGTACAAAAAGAGGCATGATTCAGTAGCAAAAGCCCTCCACTGGAGCCTGTGCAAGAAACACCAGCTACCTTGCAGTAATAAGTGGTACGAGCATCAACCTGAAGGAGTGATAGAAAACGATCAGGCAAAGATCCTCTGGGGCTATGGTATCAGAACAGATAGGGTGATACGTGCAAACAGACCAGACGTGACGTTGATTGACAAAATCAAGAAGAAAGTATCACTCATTGATGTCGCAATACCATGGGACACCAGAGGGAGTTGAAGAGAAAGAAAGGGAAAAAAATGGATAAGTATCAAGACCTTAAAAATAGAAAAGTAAGAAGGATATGGGATATGGCCAGTGGGAAATTTGTACCATAATCATAGGAACATTAGGCACGATCCCAAGATCCCTGAAAAGGAATCTGGAAAAAGTAGAGGCTGAAGTAGCTCCAGGACTCATGCAGACGAGTGTGATCCTAGAAACGGCACACATAGTAAGAAAAGTGATGGACTCCTAAGGAGGCAGGATGCAACCCGGAACCCCACACTATAAATGCCACCCAGTCGAATTGGAGGACTGTGATAAACCCCCCCCCCCCCCCAACCCCCCCCCCCCCCCCAAAAAAAAAAAAAAAAAAAAATAATAATAATAATTGCATTTGCTCTTCTGTTAAACGCTGGACAATTAATAAATTCAATGAAAAATCGTAAATTAGTCATTTGATTTTTAAAATTAAAAGAAAAGTCGTGAATTAACCAATTCACTTTTTAATTGAAAAGTCGTGATTAACCAATTAATTTTTTAAATTGAAAAGTCGGGAATTAACCAATTCGTTTTATATATGAAAGTCGTGAATTAACCTATTGTTTATTTAAATTGAAAAGGCGTCAATTAACCAATTAGTTTATTATTTGAAAAGTAGTGAATTTATCTATTCGTTTTTAACTGAACATTCGTGAATTAACCAATTCGTTTTTAACTGAAAATTTGTGAATTATCCAATTAAAGTTTTAATTGAAAAGCCGTGAATTAACCAATTTGTTTTTGAATTGAAAAATCGTGCATTGACCAATTTGTTTTTAAATTGAAAAGTCGTGAATTAACCAATTCATGTTTTGAATTGAAAAGTTGTGAATTAACCAATTCATATTTTAAACTGAAAAGTCGTGAATTAACCGATTCATGTTTTAAATTGAAAAGCCGTGAATCAACCAATTAATTTTTTATTTGAATAGTCGTGCATCCACCAACTAACTTCTACTGAAAAATCTTAAATTAAACAATTAACTTCTTCAATGAAATCTTGAATTGGCTAATTCGTTTTTATTTGAAAAGTCATGAATTAATAAATTAATTTTTTATTGAAAGGTCGTGAATTAATAAATTCATTATTTTTTATTAAAAGTCGTGAAGTATCATCCAAGATGCTTTGAAATGCTGAGTAAATCACCTATGTACAAATAATTCAGTTCTCTTGATGCTATGGCAAGAACATTTAATAATTTATTCATATTATGAATATATTCCCTATCCATTAGCATTTTGGTATTAAGCTCTGAAAAATCGTATTTATTGTATTTCAGTAGTAATTCTCATTGTATACACATCCATCAACTTAAAACGTAATACCCTCACTTATGAGAGTGAAATCCATGTAGTCTACAACAACAGCAAAATTATAATAATAAAAAATAAGACATAATAAAAAAAAGTCATGAGTAAAAAAAAAAGTGTACAGTGACAAATGGTTCCGCATTTCCCTAAAAATTGGCCTTCTCATCGACTTCATTCATTCATCGTCTGGATTTTTTTTTTAGGGGCGGTTTAGGTGGGGGATGCAATGTTCATTCATCATAACGAGGTCACTTCCCCAGAGTCATTTGTCTCCTCTGAGGAATGAAAGCGCTGATAAAAACCCAGACTTGTCCCTCACTTTCATTTTGTTATCAAAGAATTTCTCTTTAGATTTTAGGGATAAAATATATTCTATAAAATTATGTATAGTCCAAAATTAACTCATGGCAAAGTCATTTTTATTTATTTATTTTTTTTTTTGTCATCAAATATTTTCTTGAATTTCTCAGGGTAAGATGAAGGCCCTGCAAATTATATGATATTACATTTGATCTAATCTTATCTGTTAAGAACCACTTCATGTAAATCCATTGAGACGTTCGAAATTAACTTTCAAAAATATTTTACCTCTTTTTTTTTCTCATCAACAATTTTCCTTTTAATTCTAGGGAGTATTTAATCTATTAAAATTATATGATAATGTTTTATCTGATTAATCACTTTATGTATATCCAATATGATGATCAAAATTAATTCTTGGTAAACTGGTCTTCTTATCTTTTTTTTTTCATCAAATAATTTTCCTTTAAATTATACGAAGGATTTAAGCTATACAAATTACATGATAACATTTCATCTAATCTTTTTTATCTGTTTAATCACTTTTAAATACATACGATGACCAAATAAACGCCAGGCAAAATTATTGTATTTCATTGTTTGTCATCAAACAATCTTTATTTATATTTTAGGGGTACGATTTATCTGTAAAAATTACAATATAATATTTAATCTAACATTATTGTATCCGTTTAGAATCACCTCATATTATTACTTTGC
>NC_061087.1:25222033-25239533 GCF_015104395.2 Macrobrachium nipponense | reverse complement strand
TTTTACTGTACCCCCGTTCATATTCTCTTTCTTCCGTCTCATTCTCCACCCTCTCTTACCAATTGCTTCATATTGCAGTTGTGAGGTTGTCCTCCTGTTACACCTTCAAAATCAGTGTACTTTCAATATCCCTTACAGCGCTAAATGACCTTATAGGCCCCAGCGCTTGGACACTGGTCTACATTCTGTATTCCTTCCTATACCAGCATTGGAAATACCTGGGCATTTAATGATTCTTTGCGATAGTTATTCTCCTACTAATGATGATGCAACAGCTGGCATTCGGTGCAGGGCAACCATTCCATGATAATAGTTTAGTAGATGTTTTGGAAATGATGTTCCATTTTTTTTGGGGGAGGAGGGGCGGTTGATGGGGGAGGGGAGTGGATGGGAGAGGGGGAGGTCCTGATCTTCCATCTTTTAAACTAAGAGTCTATTACTCCTGTGTGGAGCGTAAGAATAGATAAATATAGTCGGATTAAAAAGAGTCAAGACTAATATTAACAGGTAATTAATTTCTAAATGCACAATGAAGCTAAGTATATCTTAGTTTAACCAGACCACTGAGCTGACTTACAGCTCTCCTAGGGCTGACCCGAAGGATTAGATATTTTGACATGGCTGGGAACCAATTGGTTACCTAGCAACACAACCTATAGCTTAATCTGGCATCTGAACCACATTATATCGAGAAATAAATTTCTAATCACTTGAAATAAATTCCTCTAATTCTACGTTGGCAGAGCAGTGAGTCGAACAAGAAGCTCAGATTGGTGGAGTTATTGTAATATAACAAAGTAGTTTCATTAGTAACTCAGTCTTACTGTACCAAATCGCAGATGAAACCTGATAGAAACAACAGTAAAAAAAATGGAGAAAAATTTCGCCTAAAGAAATTGCAAAAATTCCCTCTCCTCCAACAATCGCAGACCAAGAGCCCACTGGAATAACTTTCCTTCGACACCCCATCTGCATATTGCCATTATTTATGCGATGGATAGCCTTAGTTTTAAACGACTGTCACATCCATTCACTCTGAAGAATTTGAACTCAGTGTTGGTAGCCTGCCTGGGATGATTTTCATTTGCATACGTCTAAAAATATCCGTATTACCGATCTGGTCCTAAGTTAGCAAAATCTTTGGGAATGTGTGTTCAATGTGCATGTATATATGCGTGTGTATGTGAGTGTATATTATAAGAATACTATATATCATATCTATATAGTATATATATATATATATATATATAGAGTATATATATATTATATATATATATATATATATATATAATATATGTATATATATATATATATTATGATATTATAGGATATATATATAGATATATATATATATATTATATATATATATATATATATCTACATATATAGAGATAATAATATATAAAAAAAATATATATATATATATATATATTATATATATATATATCATATATATATATATGTGTGTGTGTGTGTGTATATACATATGTATATATATATATATTTATATATATATATATATACATAAATATATATATGATATATATTGGATATATATATATATATAATATATGTATGTATGTATATACAATATATAAATATTTTATTACTGGAACCAATAACACGTTATGTGTTATAGATAAACATAATGTTTACTTGTAATTTATTGCACAGAATACAAAGGAAATAAAAAGAAAATGAGATGAGCGAATTACCGAATAACCCAAATCGGAAAAACACAAACAACTAAGTCAATTACAGTTAATTACATAGACACGTTCCTCAATACGTTTATTTCTGGTGATTAGCGCGAAAGGGAAAACGGTTTTACAGAAACCGGATATTAATTAATGCGCCCTGGGACCCCTAATCAAGCAGTGGGGTTTAATTTGACAGAATACCGTTCAACGCATTTATTTTTTCTATCTATTCCCGCGGCCATTTCTTTTTCATGCATCAGAGAAAAGATAAAATGTGTTGGAATATTTAGTGTTCGTCACAATTTCATAAAATTGAAAATACGTTTTAATCTCCACGGAATTATCTCAAGCGGTGCTTCAATTATTACATGCTGTTTTGAGTAATTTAACGTCAAATTAATTAGCATAAAGTTTATTCGAAAATAATTGGTAAGTCTTCATAATCTAACTCACAAAATGAAGCACTGTTACATTAATTAAAATACTCGAGAAATTTTTTTTTAATACAGTATAGTACGCAACAATTTAATTCATATTATAATTTTCATAATAACGAGTTATAAACCACAATATCATTATAGGATGGAAGCGCTTTTATTCAAAGCCGTTACTGATATTTCCCCCTGACATATTCGTTGTAAAAAAGAAAATATTCACAGCAATATCCAACAAATATAATTTGAGGATAATATCACGGAATACCATTCAATACGTCATTACTCAGCGGAGACAGAGAGCATCCCCAAACACACTTGAGAAATTAATGACCCCGGTTCGTCTCCTTCAATGTTTTTCTTGAGTCGTCTGAAAAAAAAAAGAAGAAGAAGAAGATGCAAGTCCCGGATACAGAAAAAACAAAACAAAAAAACATTCAACCGCTTTTTAGCAAAAGTTCCGCTCGTGACGCCCGGATGGAACTCCCTCTCTCTCTCTCTCTCTCTCTCTCTCTCTCTCTCTCTCTCTCTCTCTCTCTCTCGTTTCCGTGAAACACGTTTCAGATTTTTCGTGTCCTGGGGGCACGTTGGCGGACGAATTGATGAAATGCGAAACTCATTTGGAATCGATGGAAAAAGATTCGCGAAATGGAAAAAAAATGATTAAAAATGATTTCTGGTGCGGCTGACGGGAGGCCCTTCTCTGGTGACGAGGAGATGTGTGCGTGTGTGTATGTGTTTGTGTGTGTGTGTGTGTACACCGAGAGCTTGTGTAATGACGGCAACGTTATTTTTAGAAATAAATGTCAGCGTACTGATAGGCAAATGAGGAAGAATCATGCCCTTATTTACGATGTTTCGTCTTGCTATTCCAAACTGATTTCACAAAATTAAAGGGAGGTTCAAAACCACCGATCCAGGCATATGTATATATATATATATATATATATATATTATATATATCTATATATATATATATATATATATGTGTGTGTGTGTGTGTGTGTGTGTGTGTGTGTGTAGAAGGAAGTCACCTACCAAACTCCTGCTATATATATATATATATATATATATATATACATATTATATATATATATATATATATAATATATAGATATATAGATATATATATATAATATATATATATATATATATATATATGATAATATATATATATCTAATATATATATATATCTATATATATAGATATATATATAGATATATATATATAAAGGTATAGGCCAAGAGGGAAAATAAACAACGGAGTTTCCGCAAGAACGTTGAAAGATCTTGCGGAAACTCCGTTGTTTATTTAACACAAACATAAATTTACAAATGTCGTTTAATGTCCAATTTGCTCTACGTCGAATATAACACCGAAAGGGGAATTATAATTGGTAAGTGGTTTTGGTCACCAGGCAGGGCGAACCAAGAAGCAGATTAACTAACACTAAGACCAAAGCTGGTATCCATCTGATAATGAGTGGTAATTATTCCAATTAAAAAAAACCCGTGCAGTCATTTGCTACCTTCCATCTCGACGGCAACGTTATTTCAATTAAAATTGCATGGTTGAAATATTCTAATTTCATGTCGTTGTCATACTCATATAATAATAAATATGACAATTATGTCTGACCTTTTCTCAAGTATGGCTCATAATCTCGTCGTTAAAATCCGACTGTGTGCACAGTCACAATTTCTAATTAAAAGCATTAAAACAATTATTTCCCTCAAATATTTCTATCTGAAAGATGATGCTTCCATTGGGAGAGATGATTTTTCAATAAAGTTTAAGTTAATTGAATTTTCTGTTGCTTTACAGAGCTCCGGTAATCAGGTTGTGAAAGATGCTGACACAATTGCATCAGTGATACGTAATTTCTTTTCATCTGGTCTGCAAGATTTCGTTTCATCTGGTCTGCAAGAGCAGATTGTAGTTACATATAATGTTAATATTATATGAAAACCTCAATAGTGTTAGAAGCAGGAAGATAACGTAACTTTATGGACTTTACCCATGCCACGGTAGTGGACTGTCCTATATCGTTGCCAGACGAATGATTATGGCTATCTTTAGCCTAAATCAAATACAAACTACTGAGGAGGCTAGAGGGCTTCAATTTGGTGTGTTTGACGATTGGAAGGTGGATGATTCACATACCAATTTGCAGCCGTTTAGCCTCAGTAGTTTTTAAGATCTGACGGCGGACAGAAAAAGTGTGGACAGACAGACAAAGCCATCTCAATGGTTCTCTTTTACAGATAACGAGAAGCTAAGGCTCGGAAGACTGTCGAAGCCCATTGAAATAGTTAAGCCCTCTCCTGGAGATTAGACTCAGCCAGCTATCTTCTTTGCAACGATGTAACAATAACCGTATCACTTTTCATGAAAAAATTTCTTAAGAAAATCAGAATGATCTCAAAATGGTTCAAAATTTTCAACGTCCAAGACGAGAAAGGTATCGTAGAATTCAGTAACTATAACTGTGCTTCTTTTTCGCAGCTTACATTTCAGAGGATAACACATTAGAATTCAGTAAAAAATAGCCATGGCTCTTTTTCGCAACAACTTCCATTTCAGAGTATAAAGTTTACCTTGGAATTCTGCATGAAATCTCCTTTCGAAATCCAACGAAACGACACAATGCAGTCGAATACAACTCCTCTGATTCCCTGCATCTCTCATAGCAACAGGGGAATAACGAGCTGTTTTCACCCATTCGAAGGTTCACCTATTACGTCATCTCAGACAGATCAATTCAAAAACGGTAAAATTGCGCCGAAGTTACCCCGTCGCAATCGAGATTTCTGTACATCGTATAATCAATGCCACCGAAAATAGATCTATCTCTCGGTGGTCTCCGTATAATGCTGTATGAGCAGCGGACGATGAAACCTTAACCACGGGCTGGTGGTGGCCTGGCATATATCGTTACCACACGCACGATTATGGGAAAATTTAACCTTAAATCAAATAAAAACTACCGAGGCTAGAGAGCTGCAATTTGATATGTTTGATGATTATAGGGTGGATGATCAACATACCAGTTTGCAGCCCTCTAGCCTTAAATCAAATAAAAACTACTGAGGCTAGAGTGCTGCAATTTGGTATGTTTGATGATTGGAGGGTGGATAATCAACATACCAATTTGTAGCCCTCTAGCCACAGGCGTTTTTAAGATCTGAGGGCGGACCTGAAAAGTGCGGACAGACAGACAAAGTCGTCACAATAGTTTTCTTTTCAGAACACTATAATGTCAACAGTGGCAAAAAGAGGAACAGAACACTATATCATTATTTTAATAGGAGACGAAGAGGAAAAGGACACTTTTTCTTTTTTATGATATCTTGCTTTGACTTCTCCCGAGCAGAAGTAATGCGCCGTGATATTTTTAAATATATTTCTGAATCGGGACATCAAAAGATAAAGATACGCATATTCCACCTCTCTGCTCTCGATAACACTTCTCTGCAAGGTCTGCAAGGAAATGAGGTGAACTGGGTAATGCATTTGTCATCTCAAATGTGAATATGATGCACAACGAGCTGATGAACATGTAACATAAAAATTATAAGAACACTTCAGTGAAATGCTTTTATTTCCTGATGAATTCAAAAGCCTAAATGTTAGCTAGAGAATATACGTATTTACTTATAGTTTGTTTTAAATTTACTTTCATGACATCAAGATGGAATAAGGTTTATTTTAAGAAAAAAAAATCAAGTGGCCCAGCACCCCAAGCTCTGCATCTGTCCCAGGTCACGGGATGCGACAAATAGATATAAAAACAAATTATACGGAAAACGACGCCAAGCAACAAAGCTATATATATATATTATATTATCATATATATATATTATATAATATAATTATATAATTATATATATAATATATTATGTATATTTATTTATATATATATTATATATATAATTAGAATATTTTTTAACCAAGGTTTTTGCAACGGGAAGAAAAAATGAAAAAGCGAGATTAGCAGAGTACTTTCGGCCCTGATTCGGACCATTTGCCTCAGTTAAAGGGTCCGAATTAGGACCGAAAGTAAACTCGGCTATCTTCGTTTTTTTTCCATTTTTTTCCTTTTCGTGGCAAGAAAAAACCTTTATTTTATACATAGCATCACGTTTTATTATGCTTCGTGATCAAGTTATTCATATATATATATATTAATATATATATAATATATAATATATATTATATTATATATATTATATATATAATATATATATATATATATATATATAATATATATATATAATATATATATTACTTCTTTACGGGCACAATTTTTCACGGATACAACATTCATTGAAATAGAATGGCTTTCTTTCACTGTTAACCAGCTTTTTTGAAAATTGCTCCTTCATATTTTCTAATTATTTTTCTTTACTTCATTGTTCAGGTTACTTATGGACACCAGAATAGGGTTCTTGTTCCATTTACTCCCGTATTTTTACACGCGGACAGCTGTTTTCAGTCAACCTATACGTATTGACGTTATCAAGCGTACTTTTGATACAAATTATTGTTTTGTTTTTGATTAAGCTTGACTCCTTGCGTCAGCAACGCGGGCTCTTGCTCACCAGAGCAGCCCGTTTAAAATACAAATATGAAAGCCTTACAATGCGTTTTGTGAAACGTCATGAGGACGGAAAGGTAGTTTACAATTGGGCCAGCGATACCTCAATACTCTGTTTTTTTTTCATTACTGTCCATCCGCCCTTGTGGTGTTTTGTATGGTAACAACTGCGTCCCCGGGCTTTAAGATAGTTTTACATTCGGCTTACATTCAAACGATTATCAATAAACTCATCCCATTTCCGAATCGATTTAACACGTGTAATTTGCATTTCAGTAAATTATTAAAACACTTTTCAGTTGGCAAATGTACACCCAGAATATCCTTTTTTATTTACCTAAAACCCTACAAATAGCGTAAACTATCATAAAGCCCGGGACGCAGTGTTACCATACAAAAACTACCACAGGGCGATTGAATGGACAGATGAAAAAAAACAGAGTATAGTTTTAAGTATTTACAAAAAGACTATAGTGGAACATAAAATAAGACAAATAAATAAATATGTTAACAACAGAAATTATATAAACAGTTGAAAGTAAGTTATTATATACACATTATACATAAATATATATTAATTATATATATGTTTAATTCACTGAATGTCAGTGTTGCGCTCCTGTCCGCGTGTGGTGGTTTTGTTCCACGCGGTTGAAGGGCTGCCTCCTACATGAGGGCAAGGATCGGTCTGCCTCACGTTGGATGTAATTAATATATATTTATGTAATGTGTATATAATAACTTACTTTCAACTTTTATATAATTTCTGTTGTTAACATATTTATTTATTTGTCTTATTTTATGTTTCACTATAGTCTTTTGTAAATACTTAAAACTAGGTAGCTGGCAATTGTACTACCTTTCCGTCCTCATGACGTCACAAAACGCATGTAGGCTCATACTTGTATTTTACGGGCTGCTCTGTGAGCAAGAGCCCGTGCTGACGCAAGGTCAGCTTAATCAAAAACAACAACATATTTGTATCAGTACGCTTGATAACGTCAATACGTATAGGTTGACGAAACAGCTGTCGCGTGTAAAAATACTGGAGTAAATGGAAGAACCCCATTATGTGTCCATTAGTAACCTGAACAATGAAGTAAAGAAAATAATTAGAAAATATGAAGCAATTTCAAAAAAGCTGGTTAACAGTGAAAAAGCCATTCTATTCAATGAATATATATATATATATATATATATATATTTATATATATATATATATATATATATATATATATATATATATATACTGGTCCTCCAACCACTTCTCTAACATTCCAACCCCCGGGAAGACTCGACCGAGATGAAATACCGTATTCAGCTCTATCCCTGATATCATATGCATTGGGAGCATAAAATAATCTAATGCATATAAAAGGTTTCCCGGCTTATGCATATATGCACAGAGTATGCAAATGGAATTACGCGCGTCCAAAAGACTGAGAAATCACTGGGTAAGGTTTTGCCTAGATAAGGAGGAATGAGTTGTTGAGGATTGCCGGAGAATGTGTGTGCGTATGATGTGTAAAAAAAAAAAAAAAAAAATAATATAATATATATAATATAATAAATATAATATATATAATATATATATATATATATATATATATATTATATATATATAATATATATATATATGTGTATATATATATATATATATATTTATATATATATATATATATATATATATAATATATGTATATATTATGACCGGTAAAATGTTGTTTCAACGGAAATCCATCTGATAAAAGGAGTCTATAAAAGCGTCAGAATATATGAAGTAAGTACTATATTTCAGAGACTTTTGTCTATCTTCAGTCTCTGAAGTATAGTACTTTATTTTGCTATATTTTGGCGTGTTATTGGTTCCTTTTATTGATATATATATATATATATATATATATATATAATATATATATATATATATATATATATATATATATGTGTGTGTGTGTGTGTAGAAATATAATTCATCAATAATTCAGGAACAAATTCCTTAATAGATAAAGAAAGGTGAAAGCATTGTAGGACGGAAATAAAACGAAAACTACTTAGAAATTGTGAATGCAAAATAAAGCAGATGGAATGGCTAAGAAAAAACAAAATCGTCATTAGAAGCAATGCTTTCAGGAAAGTAGAAAACACTTTATTTTAGTCCATAGAGAAGAAATGAGGTAGTCATCTTAGCTTAAGGAAATATTTCCTAAAAAAAAAAAAATTAAGAGAATTGAGTGGAAAGACCACCAATTTACATTTTTTTAAATTAAAAAATTTACCTGAATACTTGAAATATGAGGGGAGAAAATGGTAAATAAACGGATAGACAGAAAAAAAGGAGAATTGGATTAAGGACAATGAAACACTCAGAAGAACCATTTTCCCCCCTCTCTTTCCATTGTTTGACATCCTTTCTTTTGTTCCATCTCTCTCTCTCTTTCTCTCTCTCTCTCTCGCTCTCTCCTTTCTTTTTGTCGACTGGCTTCCCGTTTGTTATTGGTCGTGTGTATTTTTGGAATCTCTCTCTCTCTCTCTCTCTCTCTCTCTCTCTCTCTTACCCGTAGACCAAAATGGACGAAAGAGAGATTCGTTGCCTAAAAATGATGACGTTCTGCTGTTCAACAATTCTTTTCAAATCTGTTCCTTGTTGTCTCTTTCTTTCAATCAAGATGGGAAAGATTTTTATTCTTTTTTTTTTTTTTTTTTTTTTTTTTTTTTTAGTTTTTATAATGGCGTCTATTCTGGAAAGCCTCGTGGGTAAGTCTCATCCTACGTAAGTGGGAACTGCTTAACATTTTTCCAGAATGGTTTGTATTGAATTGTATCTACATGAGATTTCATTCGCTTAATAAATCGTGCACACAAATCCTGTCATTATCAATGCTCGTCGGCCTGAAATAATCATGGGTATTAATCATAATCAGTCTCGTTGTTTATTAGGCTAAATTTATTTTGAAAAATGCAACATAATTTGCCTTTATGTACATCTCTAATGCAGTTATGTTCCCAGCTCATGTTTACAAGCTAAGTTTGATTTTCCTTTTTTCCTAGAAGAGCCCGCAATGCGATTATTATACAGTAATGTCAACTAGGTCATGTAGATACTCTTTGGACATCAAACTCTCTTGTAACCTTAAAAATCATGATTTAATTTAAAGCTTCAGTAAGCTTACGTGGGCGCATAATGCCAGGTAATCCTTAATGGTAGTGCAGGAATCCTTTGAGAACCTATCGCCTGGTACAAATCGTTTCCATACAAGGACTGGTATGCTTCAAAACAAGTGCAAGATACCTATTAAGCAAGTAACTTTAAATTGTGTTTTAAGAGAATAGGGAAGTACTCTGAACTAGTGAACGGATATCGTTAAAACGTAGTAATGTAAAAGAATTAATTGTTATATCATTTTCATTGAAGAATTAAAAACATTTGGCCCCTATTTGGGAATTAAGTTCCATCCGACGAAAGTTGGCTCGAGTAATGATGTTTCTCCAGATATACAGACATAACCTTCAGCACGCGGTCTTGAACAAAAATCCCGTCAAAATCAACTGATGGAAACGTTTCGCATCGGCTTCTTTGAAGGCTAATAAAAAAAATACCATGCATCCCTGTGAGAGACAAAATAATAATAATAAGACAAAATAATAATAATAATAATAATAATAATAATAATAATAATAATAATAATAATAATAATAATAATAATAATAATAATAATAATAATAATAATAATAATGGGAATAATAATGAATAATAATAATAATAACAAGGCTGTCCCATCATTCCAACTTCACCAGTGTCTCGTGCGTTCAATGGTCGAAATTTGCCCTAGAGCTTGGCTTGGAAGCTTAAACTTCGTATATATATATGAATATATATATATATATATATATATAATATATATATATATATATATATATATATATATATATACTATTTATATATACAAATATATCATATATATATAATATATATATATATATATATAATATATAATATATATACTATATATATATTATAATATATATATTATATATATATATATATACTATATATATATATATATATAAATCTAATATTCTGTCTGTGAATATTAGATTTTTTTAAATTTTAAAATATCTTTCAAATTTTCAATATTTTTTTAATTAGGAAATTTCATAATAAAGTTTTTATATATTATAATTGAGTTTTTCAGCCTTGAAAATGAGGGTGTGTCCTCGAAACGTCAACAAGTATAATAAACGGACAGATAACTAGTTCATGACGTTTCCTTCAGCTCCTTTTTTTATACACACACACATACATACATACATACATAATATATACATATATATATATATATATATATATATATAATATATATATATATATATATATATATCATTTGCAACAATCATTTATTACTGCGTATATCTCTTCAGCAAGAAGTATTCTCTCTTCTCTCTCATTTAACATTTACCCAAACTTTTGCATGGCACGCAAACACCTACACCGAGAGAAGAACTCTTAACATAATTTCCATAGAAAAGTTGATGGGATCAATATTAACTGTTAGCGATAATCTGATTATACTTCCATTACATCGACATATACGTCAATACTCCCATCATCGATGTCTATGCTACCATTTGCAAAACACCTCTTCCAGTCTGCTTGTGCCTGAGTGACTGACTGTCAAAGAGAATAATGATTAGTAAACGGAAGTAAAGACAGAGAGAGAGAGAGAGAGAATGAGAGGAGAGTAGATAGAGAGAGAGAGAGAGAGAGAAGAGAGAGAGAGAAAGGCAAGCTTTTCTTCACTAACGGAATTTCAGAATTGGAGAGTGGGTCTTTTGTTAGGCTTTGCTTTGACAAAAAAGAAAAAAAAAGAAAGTCTTCGTTGAAATCATCAAATTGTACAGTTTTATTTTTCTTGGGTTGTTAAACAAAGAGACGGAGGACTCAAGAAAAGGGATAAATCTTTTGTAGGGAAGTCAATCAGGAATGTTTATTCTCTCTGCCAACATGGAGGTATACACACACACACACACACACACAAGTCACCCGCACGGGCTTTATGGGAGGTAATAAACAACACACACACACATATTATATATATATTATATATATATTATATATACTATATATATATATATATATATATATAATATATATCTTGAGTCAAAAGATCTCATAGCGTATCCACAGCTTCACTTTCCTTCGTGGCTGTTACATTTTTCTATATATTCATCACGTTCTAAACTTTCGTGATTCAGTTATAAATACATGCATAATTACTGCTCATACATACACACGATAGATATTAATTATTATATATTATATCATATATATATAAATATTATTATATATATTAATATTTTATAATATGAGACAACATCTGTGACCTCAAATTGTGAAAATAATTTAATACAAATATATTTTACGGTTGCCAAGTAATTATTGCATTTCTAACAAACAGGAACAAAGAGAGACAAATCTAGAGATTATTGGTATAAGGTACCAAAGAATGACAAGCTCTTTTTGTATTAAACTTGGATTAAAGTTCCAGGAGGCAGATCGTCATTTGTGACGGATCGAATCCAGGTTGGAGAAGGTCAAGGAGGTAGCTAAATAGTCCCCATCTCACCCCCACCCCCGCCCGGCCCGCACGCACGTCAAAAGTAGATATAATAAGGTATAAACAATACTTCCGACAAACAACTGGGAGAGGTGTCACCGTTATCATATTTACAAAGATGTAAATCAAAGAAATTTTTCAATATAACTTAAATCAATATTGGGAGACGACTGTAAATGTAAAATCTAATATTTTCCCACAAACATCAGTTTAAATTTATATAGCGCAGAACCACATTCAGAGCCATATCAGCATCGAACAAGAATTACAGCTTTATTATATATATGATATTGACACGTGTGGTTATTGAGTCGTAATGAGCATTTACCCTGATACATAAATCGACTGGGTAAATATTTATTAACGAACGGACGAGGAGTATTTAACAGAAACTCGAAATTAATATCAGTAAAGTAAATCACAAGAGGTAATACAATCCACTGCATTCGGAATATTTATACATAATTCTAAATATCTTTATTGAGAGGTTCCAAAATAAAAAAAATGTCAATGCATCCATGATGAAAAAAAATAGCTCATTTATAGGCAGTCACAATATTACCACGAATTATAACATAACTCAGATGAAAATAAACAGGATCGTACACAATCCAATGATTTGAAAATAAAAGGGAAAAAAATATTAATTTAGGAAGCAAAAGGCTTCGATAAAATTTATTTTTATTGTATTCATGATAAAAAAAAATAGTTCATTCATATGCAGTCTCTACATTACCACCAAGAACAACATAAATTAGATGAAAATAAAGAGGTGCATACATATTCCACTGAATGAAAAATGCTGACGTATCATAAAAATATCAATGTATCCATGATGAAAAAAATAACTTCATTCATATGCAATGTCAACATAGCCATGAAGATTCCCATAACTCAGAGGGAAATAAACAAGTACATACAAAATCCACCGGATTAGAAATAAGAAGGGAAACAAAAATACTAATTTTAGGGAACAAAAGGCTTCGATTCAGCAAAGTATACATGGCAACAGAGCTGTGGACAAAAGCCCGCCCGTGAACTCCAATATCCTAGCGCCCCTGAGCCATTTTTCCACTCTGGTTTGTTTGACATTTCTCCTGCTTTCCTGCGCCTCCATTTTCCTCTCTCAATAGCAAATGCTTGAAAGGGCTCGGTTCTTTCTTGTTTTTATTTTTTGTTATTGCCTCCTATTTCTGGGTTTACTTCTTAATTTTGCTGTCCACTTTTTTTTTATTCTTTTTTTATTAGGTCGATCCATTATGATAACAAATATTACATATATACATTTCCTTTCTCAGTAGCAAATGCTGGAAAGGGTCCAGTTGTTGTTTTTTTTTATTGCCTCCTATTACTGGGTTTACTTTTTAATTTGTCTGTCCATTTTTTTATTCTTGTTTTAATAGGTCGAGCCAATATGATAACAAATATTATATAAACATAAAAATAACTAATATTCTGTACTTTTCTTACTTCACAAAAGACACTTCAGGTGTTCGTTATTCATAGAATTAATTACAGGGAGGAATATCAATGTTTTTTCTTTTAATTTAATTGAGAAAATCGTCCCAAAAACAGAATAAAAATGATTGTATATATTCAGTACCTTCCTTATTTGACAAGAGCCATTTCGGAAGTTCGTTATTCATAGAATAAATTGAAAGAAGGAATAGTAAGGATTCTTTCTTTCTCCTTTTAACTGATTTCAGAAAAATGTCCTTCAATAGAATAGCCGGTGCCTCTCAAATTTGGCAGGAGACACTTAAATTTAATTTAAACGGGAAACAATTATTTTTTTTCTTTGTTCATTTTAATTCACTTATTAAAAATGTCCTTAAGAACTAGACACCTTGTAATTACTACTGACGAGGACGATGGCTCCTGAGCATGGCATAAAACAAAGGAGGCAAGACCGTTCCAATAATAAAAGCCTATTCGTTATTTTAAGGCCCTCGTTATCAAAGAATAAAACTGACTCAAGTGAAACCAGAAATCGTAAAGTAACAATGCTTCATAAAATAATGTCGCAGAACCGAAATAAAAGTTGGGAATTGCTTTAAGATGAAGGATATGTCTCTACTGTTACTCAGTTCATTGCTGATAAATCATTCTCAACTTTTACCAAGCAGGTAAACGTGGAATGTAAAGTCCCATTTATCGTCTAATTATGTTGTAAAACCTTAATGTTACCCGAGCATACTGAAAAGATGATGACCGACTTACAAGAAGTAGCGCACTGAAGAAGTAGTATTTGTACCTGGGACCTTCGTCATAAAAGCGTTAACATGAAAATGATATGTACTTCCATCACTTTATAAGTAATAACTGTGAGGACAGCACAGAGGCCTGTCATTCCAAATGAATCATGAGCTTAATAGTGCTGGAATTAGTGTTTTATGTGAGGTAAGATCCTCATTCAAAAACACGTTGCAAAACATTGGATTAAAAATAAGCATGTACAAAGCTTATGGCTTTCGTCCAACTGCTGTCAACATTTCCACAATTGTTGTACGAGAGCTATAAGCGTTGTATATATATATATATATATATATATATATATATATATATATATATATATATATATATATATAATATATATATATATATATATAATATATATATATTCAATGCACTTTAAAACTTTCTAAAATATATTTTAACTGCGGATCTTACCTCACATTTCTGAGAAGCACGACATAATGTTTTTATATTTCAGTATGTTCTTCGGCAAAGTATTCGAGTAAATCATGAAATAAAACGAAATTTTACAGTAAAATAAATGATGTGCCACATGCTGATATGAACTTCAAAATATAACAAATGCTTATAAAACTTGGGCTTCACAATATAGTGAAATGGTTATAAAACTATGGACCCAAATATAATGAAATGCTTATAAAACTAGGGTTTCAAAATATAGTGAAATGCTTATAAAACTAGGGCTCCAAAATATAAGGAAATGTTTATAAAACTAGGGCGTCAAAATATAGGGAAATACTTATAAAACTATGGACCCAAATATAATGAAATGCTTATAAAACTAGGGCTTCAAAATATAGGGAAATGCTTATAAAACTAGGGCTTCAAAATATAAGGAAATGTTTATAAAACTAGAGCGTCAAAATATAGGGAAATGCTTATAAAGCTGGGATCAAGAATAATATTCATCTAAGGTTAAATTTTTCATTGTGTTAGCGCAGAATTCAATCAATATTTCTGTTTGAGTATAGCCTCAGCCAACAGTACTTGCAAAGCATTCAAAGCATTGCATAGTATATCTCAGTCAAAGCTAATTATTTTATTTTTTTCCCATTTTTCATAACAAAGCCACGCTAGCATAATACTCACCAAAAATTTTAAATGTTTTGTCTCTATCAAGATATTTCTTGATAATTCATATGAAATTAATAAAATGTAGCATGCAGTAAAATGCTTTTGCATTTCATAATCAAATTCTAGCTCAAATGGAAAAAAAAAGGATAATTATTATTAGATTTACCTAAAGTATATTGCTTTGAAGTGTTTTAATTCAGATAGAATCATGCCATTCAATAAAATTGTACCGCTAGAAAACTGCTGGTGGATTATGCAACCTACATAAATATATCTGGTTTTACATTTCGTAGAAAGATAAGAAAAACGTAGAAAGTGTTATTACGGCGATTCTAGACGGATATAAAAATATGATAAAAAATAATATTTTACAGAATAATAAGTTATATGCTTCATATTTCAGGAACACATTCAAAAGGACGTGACATTTAATAAGCAATTTAAAATGTATTTAAATAAAAAGATATAAGAAAATAAAAAATAAAAACGGAAAAATAAAAAATTAACAAATTTCTCAAAGGTCGAAACTCTTATGATTTTTTTTTTTAGTTCTAATGAAACTTTAAAGTGATCTTCCTCTTCGTGACTAGGTAACGGACTTCAAACAAACAAAAAAAATGACCCCAGTTGCAGCACAATGTTCTCATAATTCTGTGGAATTCGTAACCGTGCCGTCTAATTAGGACATAATTATACATATATATATGTTTTTCCCGTTTAAAGCTGTATACTCCAAAACGGGCCAAATGAACGTTTGCCACAATATATATATTTTTTTAATGACACCATTTTCTGACTAGCTTTCATCTTTATATCCCTGTTTATTTGGTTCCTTGCCTCGTGTCTCGTCCTCAAAAAATAAATAAATCAATTAATTAATTAATATGTAAATAAATAAATAAATAAATAAATAAAGTCGTTGCGTCGTCCTAAAAACAGAAAATAATTCCTTGCCTCGTGTCTCGTCCTCAAAAAAAAAAAAAAAAAAAAAAAAAAAACCTGTTTCCAACCATCTCTAATCTCTTAAGACCCCGGAAGGCGGAAATGGGAAATTTCCGCTTAATAAAATGGACCCTGGGAGTTTGTTATTTCCCCCCAACAAAATTGTTTTTATTACGGCCATTTCCTAATCAAAAGTGAGTATTTTGGGTGAGGTCTTCTTCGTGTGTTGGTAATTTCTCTCCTCTAGAGCTATTTAAATAATGTCTTTTTTATTCTTAAGAAAGAGATTTATGTGACTGGGGCCAATTTAAATAAGATTTATTTTACTGTAATCATGACCAATATAAACATGACTATTATACTGTAACTGGAACCAATTTAAATAAGACTTTATCTTACTGTAACTGGGACCAATTTAAATAAGACCTTATCTAACTGTAACGGGGACCAATTTAAATAAGCCTTTTTATTTGACTATAATACAAAGTTATTCAATATTTCACCAGGATACCATTTAGCGATAAGGAAACTAAAGGTTTTGCGTAGTAATTATTTTATTTATCATTTAGTTATTTTCCTTTTGCTGTTAGAACTAATCAGCTGTTTCTGTATACTGTAATACATCTGACATTGCTATTAATCATTCGAGTTCAATATTCAAAGCAACGAATATGAACATTTTAAGACGTCACCCAATTTATTCAGAAATGCTACTGAAGTAGGAGCTTCTAATTTAATTGACAGAAATACAAATGAAAAAACGAAAGTGCGCATAATGAGGCATATTTGTTCACCAGCTTAGAAAATAATAAGACAAAACATTCCTACCACAACAATCTATTTCAATTGCTTAGAGTACGCGAATGCCAATACACAGGATA
>NC_061087.1:25217033-25219533 GCF_015104395.2 Macrobrachium nipponense | reverse complement strand
TTCCACAATCATAAATGAAAGATTCGTTTCTCTCATTCAGACAACGTGGAGGCACACTGAATTAAATAGAAGACACTATCAGGTGATAAATACGCAGAAGTTTCTTTGGCGCAATCGAGTTTTCTGCACAGCGTGTAATCAAGGCTATCGGAAACAGTTCTGTCTTTCGGTTACTTCAGTATAATGCTGCGGCCCACGAAGCTTTAACCAAGGCGAGGTGGTAGCCTGTCTGATATCGTTGCCAGGCGCACAATGATGGCTAACTTTAACCTTAATTAAAATTAAAACTACCGAGGCTTAAGAGCTGTAATTTGGTATGATTGGTGATTTGAGGGTGGATCATTAACATACCAATTTGTAGCCCTCTAGCCTCTGTAGTTTTTGAGATCTGATGGCGAGGGGAAAAGGTGCTGACAGACAGACAAAGTCATCTCAATAAGTTTCCTTTACAGAAAACTAGTAGTGTTTTCCCTACTAACCCATGCGTTGGATGATTTAAAATGATTACTACAGACTGGTTGAATTTTATTTTTATGAGTTTCCTTATCGTGATGACCTACATAGGCAACCACACATTCACCTATATGCAAATGTGAGTATAAGAGAATTTTCACAAATTTTATTCATTCATTAAATTAAAATAATGCTTCATTAATGTTCACTGAAGCACGAATTCAAACTGCTTCTAAAATTTTTAATCACACAGGTTACGAATCTCTCTCTCTCTCTCTCTCTCTCTCTCTCTCTCTCTCTCTCTCTCTCTCTCTCTCTCTCTCTCTCCGAATAGTTTTGTGTTATGAACTAACCTTAAATTTTGTCCTTTAGCGAAACAAAGTGAAAAAAAGTCAATCAATTTACGTGCTATATCTACTGAAGACTATAATGGCGACGAACCTTTACTCTAAAATCGTAGCAAATACTCTGGACTTCGGGTGTAGGTTTTGCTTCTAAAATATGTAAGGGAGAAATGTTACTTTGACATATTTCTATAATGAATGATTCTATTTTAATCATAGCTTATATCATACATTGAATAATAATTATGACGACTACATACGCTTCTATCTTATGACTGTTGGTACAAATTTTTTCTCTCATAACAGATTCCATGTTGCTTCGAATGAAGGTGGCTTATGCCAGGACAGACCTGTGTAGTTAAGTGTCAAAGGACATAAGAATACCGGTGTGGATCTCTGGACACTGACCCACCAAACAGAGAGTTTGGTAGTTTGGAAAAACACCTACTGATTCAGCCTTAAACAAACGAAATCATGACGTCTGTAGAAAAAAAATAAAAAATAAAAAGGTCAAAAATCCCGAGAAAACAAACCAGTTATCTTATAGCAAACACGCGACACAAAATAATGTTGTCCGAAGCAATTTGACATCGATTTCAAGTTATGAAACGGCCCAATAAAGATGGATTTTGTAATAAGGAAATTGATATCGACCGCCCGTCATTATCTGCTTACGGGCTAATTTTAGTGACTCGCGATATGGCAATTTTCATGCCCCATTAGACATGGATCATTATTGATAAAATAATAATAATAATAGCCGTTCCTCTGGAGTTTTCTTGGAATAGGATGTTTGCGAATTATGGAGAAATGTAAAAAAAAAACAACAACCTTTTGAAAAAATTATGCAAATTAATGTTGAGTATATTATATATATATATATATATATATATATATATATATATATATAATATATATTATATATATATATGTATAGTGGGTGTGTGTGTGTGTGTGTGTGTGTAGTTTCATATGCACTTCCTGATCAATAACTACGGAATGGAATCGATGAGCGATAAAAGTAGGCAAATAAATTTTAACTGGACTGAAAATGAATTTCATGATCCTAAATACGTCTGAATTGAGAGGCATTTTATGTTTTTTGCAACAAATCGTATTACTTATATAAATATCGACAAAGAACTAACGTGTTTATTTTCGAAACATCCGCATAAATAAAAAAAATTGTTTTGAACACCTTTTGAAATCAAACTCTGCATCGAATATACGAAGAATTCCGTTCTTATAAAATTCTCGACAGCGGAGGTCAACAGAAAAATTATTGCTTACTCTGGGAGTGAGCCTACAAACTACTTTGTTGTTTTCGTTGTTTGTTGTTGTTCTTGTTGGGGGGAGGGGGTACGAAAGCCCTACAGATAAGCCTAAAAAGGTCTGAAAAGGGCGTTTCGCGTTTAGTTAAAGATACAGGAAATTTTCAGATAGGATATTTATGATTCATTTATTAGAATGAAAATGTAAAAAAAAAAAAATAATATGCATGTTAAGCAATGCAAAACAATTATTTCTAATAAAATACAGCGTATTTACTTTAATTTTCGTTGGTGAAACAGCGCGCTATTTCATCGTAGATTTTGGCACGCGTCCGGAGTAAGCTGGGGGTTGGATCCCGCCTTGTTTTCCTCACAAGTTATTCCTGGTTCAGTTGATCAGCAGAACAGATATAAGCACCATTCAATGAATCG
>NC_061087.1:25209533-25212033 GCF_015104395.2 Macrobrachium nipponense | reverse complement strand
GGGAAGGATAAGATCTTTAAATATTTAAATATTCGCCATCAATATTCGTTACGTCTCTCCTTATGACCCGGCAGCCGATGACGCTTGCAGTGCCTACCTAGAAGACCAGACTGCATTGCATTGCATTGCAAGCCCTCGTGCAAACACCATCTATCTCTACGTTTATAACCCAAGACACGACGAGTCTATTTTCATTATCCATAAGATGAAGCCTATTTATATGGAACAACCCAACCAAAGGGGCCACTGACTTTAAGTTCAAGCTTCCAAAGAATATGGAGTTCATTAGGAAAAAATAAGAGGAAGTAAAGTGAAATACAGAAAGAGGATATCCCACTTGACAAAAAAAATCAATAAATAGATAAACAAATAAAAAACGTGTTACAATGAGAGAAGATTGTCATGAGGATAGTAATGCACTGCATTTTCACCTGAACTTCTGAAGTTCCAACTGCAAGAAATCCTCTGGAACTGAGAAGTGAGTCAGGGATCAATTAGGAGACTGAATCTTTCCAAATAAACGTAAACACTTCAATTACAGCTTTCCTTTCCATAAATCAATCATTATTTGTTTCTTTCTTGGCATGATATTAAAAATGCTTATTTGGAAGCGAGAAACTTCCATTACAGTAACACGCCGAGTAATTCGCTCATCATGAAGATGTTTGGAAAATGATGAATGAATAATAAATTTAACGCAAGATAAATATTTGTATTTCACTAACTGGGTCTCTTATCCTTCCAATATGAAAGCATAGTAGACGACTGACCTCTTTCAGGAACAATTTTTAGTTTTGCTAGTCATGAATTTTTTTAAAACTTTATTTTCTTTACCTGGGAATTGTTTTTACACAAGTACTTAATGGAATCGAAACATTTTAAAATAAAATATTGTTTATCTCTGGTACAGTCTTTTCCTTCCCTATTTTCAGTTTGTGTGTGTGTCCAAGCATGGGTTAAAACAACTGCATCTCATTATGCATTAAAGCCGTGCAATTCGTCCCCGGTTTGACTACCTGGCGTAAGTTATCTTTTCTCCATTCTGAGCAACTAGGCTTCAAAGATCTGGGCATCATTCAGAGCCTCTAATTAGCTCATCGTTTGAAGACACTTGGTTGAAGAATGTAGCAAAGCAGACAGCTGACATTTTGATGCTACAGAGAATCGGAAACCGAGACACTTCGATTGGAAAGCTCTAAACCTTAAAAGAAAAATTGGGCACGCCAGCTCGTCAAAACAGGAACGAATTGAAGCAGATCTGACCTTGTTTTGCAGAACCAACGTCAGTATTTCTTATATCTTTATAAAAAGGCTGATATCTTAAAATAGTTCTTCCAGAACGAACTCAACCGATGTGCAATAACAAATCTCTGGAGAAACGGAGATGGTGGATGCTGAGATCAAAGATTTTCTAGCCTTTAAAATGGATGTTTCCTAAACAATTATATCTCGTGGGAGACGTTTAAAATCCCTACAGTTATCCACCTGATACGCCTTTACCTCGCCGAGTAATCTTGCTTGTTTGTCAGCGTCTAACAGTATAGATTTCCTTGAAAAATAATATTTATAAAATCTCACGATATAACACGCAATGCTGGCAGACTGCCAATCAACAATGCATATATATATATATATATATATATATATATATATATATATATATATATATATATATCTATATATATATATATATATATATAGTGCAGAGGATGTGACTACCCTTTTGCTCACCTTTGGATTGTGCAATCAGCCAAGCACAGCACCATAGCTGAGTGTCGCGGTACTCTATTCGCGTATACTAGTTCCGCGGTTCGCCACAGGTCTACCGCTCACTAGTCCACCAGCTGGATGTAGGTGCCAAACGTCACCTGGAAGGAATAATAAAAAAAAATACACGGGGCTACCAAGGCTATACACACACACACCACACACACACACACCACACAATATATGTATATATATATATATATATATATACAAATATACATATATATATATATATATATATATATAATATATTATATATATATATATATATTATATATATATATATATATATATATATATATATATATATATATATATATTACACACATATTATATATATATATATAATATATATATAGTATATATCTATATATATATATACTATATATATATATATATATGTATATATATATATATATATATATATATAGATATATACATATATATTATATATATATATGTATATTATATATATAATTTATTATATATTATAATATATATAATTTATATATAATATATATATTATATAATTATTATATATATATATATATAATATATATATATATATATAATATATATTATAAATTTCCGATGATGCTAAGGTTAACCCGAAGAGAACTCTTTCTTTCATACCTCAATCTCTCTCATCCTTTAACCTTATCCAGATCTGGTTAACATAAAGAGAACTCTCTTTCTCTCTCATACCTCAATCTTTCTCATCCTTTAACCTTAT
>NC_061087.1:25167033-25204533 GCF_015104395.2 Macrobrachium nipponense | reverse complement strand
AAATAGCGGCGTGATCTGAGCGGCAATCTTTTACTGGATCTCATCCCCCTCTAAAAAAATATGTAGATAAAGTGTAGATCTAGACTTTCGAAGACAATGAAACATAGTCGCTCAAAGGCAATCTGTAATTAAGGATAAACAAAACAGTTTCTTTTAGAGTAACCAATACTCCTCCATTTTATTCCTGAATTCCAATACATTCCTGCGACTAAGTTTGAGTGATAAACATTCCCCATATTCATATTTCAGTCTGCTCCCTATTCTTTTTTCTTAATGGCCCTGATCACGTTTGCAATCACCAAATACGAAGCCAGCTTTGCAGACAGGAACGCGGAACGAGACGAAATGGTAAATACTGATTAATGTGTTTTACATTCCAACATGTTCTGCCCATTCATTCAATTCCTCCAATCATGAAATCGTTATGGTGCACCTGTTCTGAAATCAATTCGCGTTAAAATTCAAGCGAATTATGGTTCGGAACACGTTCATTCCAACGCAGCGTTATATGATCGTATTTTTTCGCCCCAAAGAAATCGCTTTGAATCGCAGCACCAAGTTGATGAATTTCCGTTTCTATAGAATTCTCGGGATTAAAATATTCATTTAGTTTCTGTTCATTCCCGTATATAGTGCGACTGAATCTTTCTGTTTTGTCCATGAGCACTGATCGACATTTTTTAATGCGATTCCGTTTTTTTACTGAAATCAATCACATTCCTCCTCCCTGTAATTTTTCGAGTCAGCTTTCGTTAATCTAATATTCCTTTCCAAACAGTATCATATTGAAAATTATTTTATTGTAGCCTTCGCTTAACTTATATTCTTTGACGAATATTATCATTATTCAGTGGGCCAATGAAATGGTAATCAATAGCAGCTGTTACAGGACAATAATTTTATAATTTTTTTATCGGTAAACACTAATTTAATCATTGCCTAGCTATTGTGCTCTGCAATGCTGGTTTGTCTGAATTCGTAAGGTTTCATTCTGAAAGTCTGATTCTAGAATTATCGTAAAATTCTGTAACTTGTTCTAAAGCAATGACAGTTTATATAACATATATACCCTGATTTATCAATTTCTGCGCCAGTCCTATTTTGACAAAGATTTAAAAGATGCTTTCCGCGTTAGTTTAAGAGTGAATAAAATAGGCAAGGTTATGCGAAACTTCCAAAGCAAAATTGGCAGGTAATCATGAAAAAATATAAAAACCATATTTGTGATTTTTGTATTTGCAGTAAATATAAATTTCCCGATAATATAATTATCTCTCTCTCTCTCTCTCTCTCTCTCTCTCTCTCTCTCTCTCTCTCTCTCTCTCAATTATTCATATACCGGCCGAGGATGTTCTCTCTCTCAAACAATCATTTACAAGCCGGGCAAACAAAGAAAACTTAATTACAAAGAATACGCTCTCTCTCTCTCTCTCTCTCTCTCTCTCTCTCTCTCTCTCTCTCTCTCTCCAGAAAACTATCCATTCATGTATATACGAGGAAAGAAAAGCTAGTTGCAAAGATTACGCTCTCTCTCTCTCTCTCTCTCTCTCTCTCTCTCTCTCTCTAACAATCATTAACATACCGGCCCAGGAGAGGAAGGCTTAATTGCAAAGAATACTCTTCTCTCTCTCTCTCTCTCTCCTCCTCTCTCTCTTCTCTCTCTCTCTCTCTCTCTCTCTTTCCAGAAAAACTCTCCCTTTCATATATACGCGGGAAAGGAAAAAGCTAGTTGCAAAGATTCGACGCTCTCTCTCTCTCCTTCTCTCTCTCTCTCGCTCTCTCTCTCTTCTCATCCCTCTCTCTCTCCCTCTCTCTCTCTAGAAAACTAATACCTTTCATATATAACGCGGAAAGAAAAGCTTAAGTTTGCAGTTCCTCTTCTCTCTTCTCTCTTTCTCTCTCTTCCTTCTCTGTCTCTCCTCTCTCTCCTAACAATCATTAACATAAACCGGCCCAGGAAACGAAAGCTTAATTACAAAAAACTCTCTCTCTTCTCTCTCTCTCTCTCTCTCTCTCTCTCTCTCTCTGACAATCATTTGCATACCGGCCCAGGAGACGAAAGCTTAATTACAAAGAATATCTCTCTCTCTCTCTCTCTCTCTCTCTCTCTCTCTCTCTCTCTCTCTCTCTCTCTCTCATAAGCTATCCATTCATATACCGGTCCAGGAGAGAAATGCAAGCAGACCTTTCTCAAAAGATTCGGATACAACTTTCGAAAAATCCAATCTGGATCTAAGTCACAACCTGTTAAGGAAAGTTTTGGGTGCTACAGAGAGAGAGAGAGAGAGAGAGAGAGAGAGAGAGAGAGAGAGAGAGAGAGTATACGTCCCTGTCTTGCATGAATAATCCCGGCGAAAGGAATATGATACTAGGCTTATAAAAGATGAAAGGAGTTAAAAGTTAATAGCGCCCACTTCACAACGGTTTGGTATACGGGTATGTTTCTTACGAAGTACATTTTGTATAACGTTCCGAGATAGGAATAAGGAGTTACTGTTATCAATGCCAACTTCACAATGGGTTGCTAAACGTTTTATAAAATAGATTTTGTATACGCAAAAAAGATGGACGGAATTGCATTAGACATTAGTAATCTTCACTTCACAATAGTTTGATGTACGTTTTACAAAGTAGATTTTGCTTCCTGTTCCCAGTTAGGGATGAATATGAAAGGAATATGATACTATGGGATAAATATTCCAGGGCAAAGGAATATGATACTATGGGATAAATATTCCAGGGCAAAGGAATATGATACTATGGGATAAATATTCCAGGGCAAAGGAATATGATACTATGGGATAAATATTCCAGGGCAAAGGAATATAATAATATGGGATAAATATTCCAGGGCAAAGGAATATAATAATATGGGATAAATATTCCAGGGCAAAGGAATATGACACTATGGGATAAATATTCCAGGGCAAAGGAATATGACACTATGGGATAAATGTTCCAGGGCAAAGGAAATTGATACTATGGGATAAATATTCCAGGGCAAAGGAATATGTTACTATGGGATAGATATCCCAGGGCAAAGGAATATGATATTATGCATAAAACAATGACAAAATAGTTACAGTAATTAGTGTCATTCATAATGGTTTGCTGTATGTTTTATTCCCTTACTAATTAGAGTCAAATGATCATCATCCACTCTTTTAGTCAGTTTTCTGGAGAGGTGCATTTGGTGCCAAGATAGAAGATTTATTTTTCCGGGGGGTTTGGGGTGAAGAAAGAGAAATACTTGTTTCAAATCGCCTTCCTGACAATACAATCAAAACAAGGAATTGGGAAAAAAAAAAAACATTTTTAAAATGCTTTTACAGTGCTTGGCATTTTTGGAGACAAATTCTATGTCCTTTTTCTGATTGAATAAAAAATGAACCCATTTAATGCAGATAGAAATGATTTCGAAAAACGTGTTTGATATGTAAATCGTGACTGGAATTTCAATTAAATCTGGATTTGTTATGTTAGCGGATGACTTTATGAAATAATAAAAAAATATGTTTTTCAGATAATCTAACAAAATAAATACGGAAGTATATTGAATTCTAGTTGAAACAAACGAATTTAAAAGGTAATATTTCTTTTTAGCAATCACGCTTACAGGACCTCATTTCTTTAGATATATGTACTACATCAACATACTGTCAAGTTGTTTGCGAAGAGCACGGTTTCTCTCTATATATCTGTTCATGTTCGGTGTTAAACAAATTAGTCTATTTTTCGATTTTTCTGTGGCATAACAATTATAGGAAAATTACACACGCATTAAGGTTTTAAAAACATCGAAGAATATAAGCAACCTTAAAGATATTCTGAAAGACAAATAATGGCTATTACTGGTCGTCTATTATTTTCAGTCATCCTACGGCTAAGTAATAATAAAGGATTATATTCAGAACCAAACAGCCTAACATTCATCCTCGCATTCATACCACATTCATCAGCACTCTAGGTAATAATTATTCAATGTCACAAAAGGTTACCGGGTGATTTGAAGGAATTTAGCATCTGGGACAATGGCGATAAAGAAAAGAAAAAAAAGAAAAAAAATCACTTTCACGTGTTTTTTTTTACTCTCTCTCTCTCTCTCTCTTCTCTCTCTCTCTCTCTCTCTCTTTAATAGTGGCACATCACTGAACATTTCACTTGTGTCTTACAAACATTCTCCCAGTTCATCAAAATTAAAGCTTATCCTATTTCTCATAACCAGAACACTTCTTAACCCCAGGATTTCTGTATTTCCATCTTTTCTCTCACATTGCTTCGAAGTTATACAATAACAATGCTGATGTGCTAAAGCAGCATCTGTATGTCAACATGCTTGTATGTCTGTATGTTGGTTGAACTTCGCCTAATAAAAATTCTATATAACTGGAATCGACTTAAGGTTAGGATCCTATTAATGTACTATTTAACCCGATTTGGGTTCCCTGCGGAGCCTGGGAATCAAAGGTACAATAATAATCTTATTAGTCACTAAATGGGAAAGGTAAAGATGCTTACTCGGATTCCTTTCTGGGAGCACCATACTTGAAACTCTGTAAGAATTACTTTTCAATTAATTAAAGTGAAGACCGTACTGTAATTACCATAGGTCTTCAGAAATATCAAAGCAAGATATTATACAGTAGTTATTTTACAGAACTGTTCCCCAAAGAATTAAATTTGGATCAAGAAATTTTAAAATAGAAAAAAAAGCTTGTTGAGAATGATGACTGCAACTTATATTTTCTCAGCTCAGATTCAGATTTCTGAAAAACTTTGCAATTAATCGACTTCAAAAGACATCAAACGCCGTCACCAAGAGGTTAATTAACTTGTACTTTCAATTAACTGTCAAACCGAGGATCTATTCTTGCAAAAAGCTATGCCAGAAAAGTCATCGTCTCATTTTGATAATCTCAAGATAGCACTCTTTATCATTCAGTCTGTGAGTTTCCTTTGCAAACCATTCTCTGAGGACGCTAGGAGATCAGCGCATCTCAAGTGAGTATGTGGAACTCAGCAAAAATTTGTCAAGTATTAAATTTGGTGCACTTTAATCGTTAATCGCCACTGTCCCAGTTGCTAAATTCCTTCAAATCCCCCAGTAACCTTTTGTAACATTGAATAATTATTGCACTGAGTCTCTGTTTACGTTGGCGTTGACCTACATCGTGCCCAGTACGACTCAAGGTAGTCTGAACATTATTTGTCTAAGTCATAGCGGCTAAATTCATTTCCAATCTCACCTGTATCCCCCTGTGACATTGCCATATTACCTCGAAGATCCAAGGCTGACCTTTTTCAATTAAACCCTATTAACTGCCCTCTGACTGTTCCTTTCGTAATCTCTTGACATTTATAGAAGTGGGCGTGTGCGCGCAGGTGTAAGAATTTAATTAATGGAAAGAGAGAGAGATACTGTTACATATGTAGCTCATATAAAACAGTACTTCTTTTCTAATAAATATATATATTGTTTAATGCTGTGATGATTTTAAAGCTTCGGCTGACTAAAAAAAAAAAATGGTTTCTGTTGAATAAACCAAAGTAAAAATGTGAATCTCATTCCTTCTGCTACTGATGCAGGTCGTGTTTCGGACGAACTGTCTGATTTCAAAATCGTTCAGTGATTTGACAGTTGACGACTGTAATGGTGTTTATTTTACAGTTAGTACACGAAAAGTGCAGATATAAAAAGTAGTTTTTTTATTCATTCTTCACAAATATCTCTTGCAAGAGTCAAGTAGCCGTTATGAATGATGAAATCAGCTGAGAACTTGCTATACGACTGCTGGAAGTGTACAAGTGGATAAGATGCAAAGGAAAGTAACCACTGCTACGGAAATGATTAGTGGGATAGGATAGTACTTAAGTCAATGACTACAGAAGCAGGTTACGTGCTGGATAATAACTCGGTGTAACAAAGGATTACTTTTACTCTATGTAGCAAAGGGTTGCCGTTACTCAATGTAGCAGAGGGTTACCGTTACTCAGCGTAGCAAAGGGTTACCGTTATTCAAAGTAACAAAGGGTTACCGTTACTCAATGTAGCACAGGGTTACTGTTCCACAGTGTAGCAAATGGTTACTGTTATTCAATGTAGCATATGGGTTAGTATTACTCAAAGTAACAAAGGGTAACCGTTACTCTATGTAGCAAGGGATTACCTTACAATTAAAAGCAGATTTATCCACTAGAATACATGTGATTATTACTCAATTTGCACTGAATTTAATAATTGGTGGTTTAGAGCAGTTAACCGTCTAGTGCCCCAAAACCCTGAGGGAGACAACTAACCTCCTTGGAGGTAGATAGGCGATTGCCTTAGAGTCCCACTGAGTGCTCTCCGTCAGTAGACGTCATGTCTCTAGGAAGGGAATTGAATCTCTATCAGATGAAAGGTGTTTAGATGTCCTCCCTGAGACGAGCTCCGTCGTTGCGGAGGGTGGCGGCGGTGGGGGTTGGGGGGGTGGGGGGTTTCAAAGGTTCTCAGAAGGGCAGGGGCAAGACTCACGGAGATGACCTGACGTTATTTATTGCTCAAGGTCTAAGGTGTTGAGGGCCGTTGCCTAGCGTCGGAGCGTCCTCAATAGCTGACAACAGCAGTAAGACCCAGAAGTGATGTGACGTTATGGCTATTATATCAACTACTATTCATTTGATACTCTGCATATGAGATCTGCAATGAATGAAAAGATGAAAAAAAAATAACTTAAGCAAAAGAGAATCATCTCCCTGAGAGGAAAAAAATAACAAACAAGGCATGATCCGACCTCCAGCTTACTTGGATCGCGCGCTAAAATCTACGGCCAAATAGAGCGTTGATTCACCAACGAAAATTAAAATAAATACGCTATATTTTATTAGAACTCATTTTTCTGTGCTGTTTAACGTGCACATTTATCTTTTTTTTTTTTAAATAAAATAAATAAATCACAAATATCCTATCCGAGAATTCCTGCATCTATAACTCAACCTTTTTAGGCTTTCCTAGCCCCCGCAACGAGAACAACAACAACACCAAACAACAACAACAACGAAGTAGTTTGCATGCTTACTTCCCGAGTAAGCCAAAATAGGAAGTAATATAAAAAAGCACGACGCTAAAACGATCTCCACAGAATGCCGAGAAAGTCATCAAATCGGGAAACGAAACGAAGACAAAAATAAAGATGAGAAAGAGTCCTTCTCCTTCCATTTCTATGGGGAAATGAACGGCGATTTTTTTACTCCTTTATTTTGTTATCAAGAATGAAAATTTACTGTTCTTCCGAGAATAAGAGCACTATTAAAAGAAAGGGTATACCTTGGGAGAAAAGTACTTTTGTTGGTTTTTTAATTCCAAACTGAATGCTGCCCTCTGAGAACAATGGCCAGAAATAACACTAAAAGCTGCGAGTATAATGGTCACAAATGTTTGTTTATTCTATTGAATTATGGGAACATTTTCTCATTCATTTTTTTTTTTTACTAGACGAAAATATACCTATTTTTTCCGGCCCACTTTTCAAGATGTTATTCACCAGGTAATGCCGTTTCATTAGTCTATATGAATTTATTATGCATCCTCTAATTTTCTGTGTGTAATTCAAGTTTCTTTAGTGGATGAAATATGAAATTGAAGCACATATACATGGATTCACATTCAACTGCAACTGAAACATACAGAAATTAAATGTAAGCTTATAGAATATAGAAATGACTCATTCATCACATGAATATATTATTGAAAGTATTACACATAAACTTACGTGGGCTAATCACTAACCTAATTTTAAAGAGTTGTCAACTATCTAAATTTCAATAACTTGAAATTTCTTTAAATATGTCAACTATTTAAAGTTCCAATAACTTGAATATTTTTTAATATGCCAACTATTTAAATTTCCATTATTTTGAATTTTTTTAAAATAAATCTATATGCCAACTATTTAAATTTCCAATAACTTTAATTTCCTTGAAATAAATATATGTCAGCTATTTACATTTCCAATAATTTGAATTTTCTTTAAATGTTTCAACTATTTACATTTCCAGTAACTTGAATTTTCGTTAAATTTTTCAACTATTTAAATTTTGAATAACTTGAATTTTCTTTAAATGAATATATGTCAACTATTTCAATTTCCAATAATTTGAACTTTCTTTAAATATGTCAGTTATTTAAATTTCCGATAATCTGAAGTCTCTTTAAATAAATATGTCAATTATTTAAATTTCCAATAATTTGAATTTTCTTTAAATGTGTGAACTATTTACATTTCAAATAACTTGAATCTTCTTTAAATATGCCAACTATTTAAATTTTAAATAATTTTAATTTTCTTTAAATATGTCAACTACTGTCACTGTGTGGGCACTATTCCCCCCCAAAATAGCAAGCCTCATTTCAACCCACTATCTGTCCAACGTCAATTCAGTTGCATAGATAACCTCGTGTGACAGCACCCGGCCAAATTCATTCATATTGCCAAAGGATTACTGGGTATGCATATGCTCATGAGAGCGCTAACGCACGTGAATTTACAGCCATTCATACGATATCAAAATGTAATTTTGGGGCGGCAAATAACGCAGCATGTCATCAACCTATAAACAGCGCACTAATGAACGATGTTAAAAAAAATAATTGCTCGCCTGTGTATCTGTGTGTGCATTCGATTGAACCCAAATACGTTTTTAATCAGTTACAGTTATGTCCACAAATTTTTTTCATGTGCTGTTTAATACACGAATGAATCGCGATCATTAACTTAGTTTAAATCTCGTGAAATTGCTGCCACTGATGGCGTGTTTATTTTGGTGGCACTAGTGACCAATCCTAAATTTCGCCTCTTCATAAAAGTTCATTGTTTTCGTAGTAAATGGAAAGTAATTTATCAAATACGATGATATAGCTACTTAATCCATACAGCTTAAGTAGAGGTTACTGGGATCTCACCTTCTTGAATAAGTAAAAAGAAAAATCGAAACGCCCCTCTTTATATGTTTAATGTTTTCATAATGAATGAAAAGTAGTTTATCAATTTAAGTGAAAAGGCTGGTACATCCATAAAGCTTAGGTAAGTGTAAACATAAAAACTAAGTAATTGAAAAACCATCTTCATAAGATTATTTTTTCGCAATGGATTGAAAGTAGTTTATCAATTTCAATGAAAAGGCTGGTAAATCCATAAAGCTTATTAAGTAAGTATTACATGCACCTCACCTTCTTAGATAAATAAAAAAAATGGGATAAAACCCTCCATATGTTTAATGTTTCTATAATGAATATAGGGCAGAAACTCAGGTACTTCAAAGGAAATAGGGAGGACTGCTGGAAAGAATCGAGATGAAGAAGGTGAGATGGATTGCTGGAACATTACTACTGGAAAGTAGGTAGAGTCAAGATGTATAAAAATTGTGTGGTATAAGTAATGTTAAGGAGAAATCTAGGGAAGCTAGTCTGAAATACTATGGCCATATAATGAGAAGATAGGAGGTGGAGCCAATCGAGATAGCTAAGAACAAGGCAGTGATGGGCAGGAGGAGCGTGGCCCGTCAGCGGATCAGGCGGATGGACGTGGTCCTTACCTTACCTTACAGACCTTACAGTTCGTTCGGGTTGCCCCAGGTCCCTCAGTGTGAGGCACCTCTAATGTCTACCAGAGAGTTGCTAGTACATCTTCCGGTATATTTTGCATCTTCCAATCTTGGATGATCTGGGATGCAGTTTAGATATTTGTCGAGCTTATTCTTAAACACATCTACGCTCACTCCTGATATATTCCTCAGATGAGCTGGCAACGCATTGAATAGACGCTGCATTATCGAGTGCTGCGTAGTGGATTAATGTCCTGTGTGCTTTCCTTAGTTTTCCTGGTATAGTTTTGGGCACTATTAATCTACCTCTGCTTGCTCTTTCTGATATTTTTAATTCCATGATATTTTCAGTTATTCCTTCTATCTGTTTCCATGCCTGAATTATCATGTAGCGTTCTCTTCTCCTTTCTAGACTATATAATTTTAAGAATTGTAGTCTTTCCCAGTAGTCAAGGTCCTTAACTTCTTCTATTCTAGCTGTAAAGGACCTTTGTACATCTCTCTATTGCAATATTCAAGTGGACTACGAACATATGTTTTATAAAGGCATAATCATGTGTTCAGCTTTTCTTGTTTTGAAGTGCCGTAACAACATTCCCATTTTTGCTTTACATTTTGCCAAAAGAATTGCTATTTGATCATTGCATAACATGTTCCTATTCATCATCACACCAAGGTCTTTAACTGCTTCCTTATTTTTGATTGTCTCATTATTAGGTCCCCTATATGCATATAGCTTTCCTTCTCTGTCTCCATAATTTATTGATTCAAATTTATCAGAGTTAAATACCATCCTATTTACCTCTGCCCAATCATATACTTTGTTAAGGTCTCTTTGTAGAGCGTTCCTATCTTCATCACAAGTAATTTCTCTACTTATTCTTGTGTCATCAGCGAAACTACTCACTACCGAATCCTTAACATTACTGTCTATGTCTTCAATCATAATAACAAACAGTATTGCAGCTAACACCGTACCTTGTGGCACACCGGATATTACCTTGGTTTCATACGATTTCTCATTGATTGCAATAACTATCTGTTTTCTGTTGTGTAAAAATTCTTTTAACCATCTTCCTACTTTATCTACGATATTGTGTTTTCTAATTTTCTTCGCTAATATATTATGGTCTACTTTGTCAAAAGCTTTTGCAAAGTCTAGATAAACCACATCTGTTTCATTTCCGCTTTTCATATTTTTGAATATGTTCTCACGGTGGACTAACAGTTGGGTTTGTGTACTTTTTCCGGGTACGAAACCGTGTTGTCCTATATTAAACAAATTATTTTTTATTAAATGTTTCATAATATTTTTCTTCATTACACTTTCATAATATGTGATGTTAGACTCACAGGCCTATAATTACTTATGACGACGATGTGTTAAACTCATGATGATATCTTCTTTCTGATGTGAGGTTTCTACTTATTCATACACTTTCATAATATGCGATGTTAGACTCATAGGCCTATAATTACTTGCCTCTAGTCTTGATCCACTTTTGAAAGTAGGGGTGATATATGCTAATTTGTGCTCATCATAAATCTTGCCTGTATCTACACTTTGTCTTAATAATATTGCAAGTGGCTTTGCGAGGAGGGATATGGGAGAGGTGGGACTAGGGGAAGATAATGCAAGAACTCGAAATAGATGTAGAACGTTGACTCAAGCGGCCGACCCTGCTATACAATGGGATTAATACGGTCGAAAGAAGGAGTAACGCTAAGTTGAATAGTTACTCAACATTACCATCTTAGATAAGTAAAAAGAGTCTCTTACATGTCTTCTTTGTTAGTAGCCTAAGGACCTGCCTTATTGTGGTGGTGTTGTGGAATGGTTAGTTAAAAGATGTTTACCTGCCGCTCTTTACCCTTTCTTAACGCTAAGAAAGAAGGTGGTCTATGAATGACGCGTCAAATAGAATAAAGAGTCCAGAGGTTTTCTTAAGACTTTTTTTTTTGAAGGAATGTGCTTCTTGGTTTACTCTCTCGTCTTGCACGTCATCTTAAAGAACAGTGAAATGTTTTTTTTTTATCTAGGTTTCAAATAAAAAAAAATTTACACATTAAATAAGAGAAAAATAATAGCAAAAATATCATATATATATACTATATATATATATATATATATATATATATATATATATATATATCTACAAAATAATATTAACAGGAATGTTTTGAAATGTAATTATGTAAAATCCATTTTGACAGTTTGATTACCGTCCCACACCGCAAAAAAAGTATGAACGAGCATTTACTCACACACACACATTTATATATATGTATAGATTATATAATGGATATTATATATATATATATATATATATATATATATATATAGTATATATATAGATATATATATATAGATATATATATATATCTATATATATATACATATATATATATATATATATAGATATATATATATATAGTATATTATATATATCTATATATATAGATATATATATATATATATATAATATATATATATATATATATATATATATTATATATAAATAGTATATATATATATATATATATATATATATATATATATATATATATATATATATATATATATATATATATATATAAATATATATATAAGTATATATATATATATATAGATATATATATATATATATAATATATATATATATATATATATATTTATATATATATATATATATATATATATAATATATATATATATATATATATAATAGATATATATATAAAGAACCGGTGATTTATCATCCCATCCACATTTGAGATAGAATCATTTCAGATACTTGTCAAAACTTTTTTAAGTAAGAGTAATAGTAAGATAATTCATTTAGTAAATAATGCTTTCGAGGTATTTACTAATGAACTCCGCTTATTACCAACATTCTTATATATATATATATATATATATATATATATATATATATATATATATATATATATATATATATATATCTATATATATATATATATATATATATATATATATATGTAAGTGTTACATAATAAAAATATAGAATGTTATTCCATATATATAAAACACTAAAACTATGATTAATTAAAAACCAGTGACCCAAGAGGTCAACCAGATTGCTAGCAGGAATGTGATCAGACCAGAGACGATAAAGTATGCTAAGATGACGTATACAATAAAGTAGACTAAGATGACGTGCCGTCACCTGTGGTCCTTCATTTGTTTTGAAAACATTATTCCAAGCTTCCTGCTTGAGACAACTACCGCGACCTATAATTCAAACGGCCTATGTGATTTGTAACTATGTCAAACGGCCTATGTGATTTGTAACTATGTCATCTGTGTGTATGTTCGTATGTTCGAGCAACTGTCTGCTTCCTTTATGATTTTAAACGAGATTGTAGTCAGAGTTGAATTAGCCATCATCATTGGCAGAAGCGATCAAGCCATCGTCATTAGAAGACCTTTACAAATTTCCTCTGATCTTCATCATGTAATCTCAGAGAATAGAACTATTTTTTTTACTCAGTGTTTTCTACTAGAAACCTCACAACAGAAAGAAGATATCATCATGAGTTTAACACATCGTCGTCATAACCAAAGAAGATACCGACTTCGAAAGTTATCATCAAACCCGAAGACACTCCAATGAGTATGGAAGTGCATAACCAACCGACTTAGCGTAAGATTATTGTAAGTCTAACATAACCTCATAGGCGCCTTATTATATAAGGCAACAGCCCTTTCATATATATTATATATATATATATCTATATATATTATATATATATATATTTAACAGACTTTTAACATTTCTGCCATCATTGGGGATATGGATTTATTAAAAAATGCAATATACAATTTTTTTTCTTTTCTCTCTCTCTCTGTCTTTCTCTCTTGTCTATAACACTCTACTTAACACCTACTCCGGGCCTAAGCATCATCCATTCAGGCCCGAGTACTTGCATAAAAAACCAGGCCCCTCCACTATGTCTGTGTGGTTTCCGCCGTCCTGTTCAATTAGTTTAATTGTTAGGGGAGCATGAGCCCCCTTGAGCATCCTTCATTCTTTGATTCTGTGTATTCTATAAAAAAGAAAAGGTAAAGTAAATAAGCTGCTATCACGGGGCGCCCCAGACTGCCGTGCCCCGGGTAAGTAGTACCCGTACTTGGAACCCTGCACCTGCTACCTGCAGACAGACGGAATAACTTCAGAAAATACGTTAAAACGTACCTATCAATTCAGATGGAACAGAAACGTATTACGTCAGGCGAAATATCCCATGAGAAAACAAACATGATTCCCTACTTTTAATGTCATTTTCCTACATCAAAGGTATAGACTATTCTATGGTTTGATGGACAGAAACTTACATTCTCTCTCTCTCTCTCTCTCCCTTACGCACACATACGTACATACGTAATATGTATATATATATATATATTATATATATATATATATATATATATATATATATATATAATATATATATATATATATATATATATATATATATATATATATATATATAATATATATATACATATATATGCATGTATAATAATAAAAGGAGCCATTAAAACGGCCAAATATACAAAGTAAGTACTATATTTCGGAGACTGCTGTCTCTCTCTTCAAGTAGGTAATGACTCATTACCTACCTGAAGAGAAAAACAGCAGTCTCTGAAATCTATAGTACTTACTTTCTATATTTTGGAGATTTTATCGGCTCTTTTATTAGATGGAATTCTGTTGGAACAGAAACATTTTTACCAGCCATATATATATATATATATATATATATATATATATATATATATATATAATATATATTAGATATATATATATACTATATATATATAAATATATATATATATATATAGATATACATATATATATATATATATGTGTATATCATATATATATATAGATATATATATATATATATATATATATATAAAATATATATACGTATATATACTTTGAACTATCTCCCAAGTTTGTTACGATAACCACAACGCTGTCAAATTGGATGTGATTCGTTCTTAATAAGAATTATAATATTATGAACTTGGGAAGTATTTAATTCAAGAAAATATTATGAATTTCTCGAACAGTTAATTATTGGTTTATTTTCCAGTGTTAGTTTCTCGCAGCAGAGTGGATTTTGAATTGTAATGACAACTTTTTCAACACAGGACAAGACGCAGATTAGTTTATGTGAAAGAAGCCTAAATACATAAGCCAAAATAACACCATAGGGAAAATGATATACAAAATTAATTTAGGTAATAAGAATCAAGTCACAACCACACCTGCTAACAACACCTGAGTGATCTAATCAAGTTCTCTTCATTTTTTTTTTATTTATTTCCCCTCAAAATACAATTCATTCAACTGTCGGTAATGTAATGTATAACGTCTTAATAGAAAATATAATCGCAGAAATTCGTCAACTTCATCGAATTCATTACTTCCATTTATTACGTTTATCGAGATTCTCATTTTCCAGAGAATATCGCAAATCTACGAACTTTGAACCTAACTCGTAATACAAACTTATTCCAAACAAGACTCGCAATAATTTATGTGAAAGTAGCCTAAATAATAAAGCTGAAATTACATTATAAAAAAAATCTCAAACAAGTGTCTAGACAATAAGAATCAATGACGAAAAATCGTACAGGAGAGAACACCTGAGTGCTCTAATCAGCGTGAACTGTAGATTGAAATGTCACTCAAGCTTGCCCCAGAAGTCAGTTACCCTGACACTTTGAACGCTCGTTCAAGGAGGCCAGTGACAGAGCGTGAATAGTTCACTTGCGTTTCTTATTCGCGACGTATAGATTTGAGTTCATTTCGTGGAAAAGACATTTAAATGGAGTCTTTCCTAGACAGTCACTCCCAAGGGTTTTAATTAAACCCTTCTGCCATGTTTAGCACAAGCCCGTTGGGGATTTGTTCTTTTTTAATCTAACCCGGTATGTATCCACTTTGCGTCATGTTTAGTACATTCTTGGGGAAAGCCGTAAGAACATAAAATAAAAGACTGTAAATATCATAGACATAATGACCCTAAAAGATATATTACTCCTACATAACGACCCTCGAACATTTCTAAGAAAAATCAAATGATTTCCTTAAATTTAATTGTTGGACATGTTAGCACTCAATTCGCATTTTTATCTTCAAAAAGTCCAGGTTTTTAATATGGAAAAAAATAGGACGCCGTGAAGATGAAGGTTTTACGAATTGAATGCTATACACTTAACCCTCAAACGTAGTTGGCGAGTATTTTCATTTCTTGATCCATGAATTCCAAAGGATTTCGCGTGAGGTTTTAAGAATTCCAAAGAAAAAATCACTTTGATTTATAAATGCCATTTTGTTTCAATCGTATTCCGTTTTATATAGTTTTATATATTTTTATCATGGGATAAAAATAATTTAAAATATAACTGAAAATTGAAGAGCCTGTGATTATCTGAGGAAAGTATTTTGACAAATAAATAACGTTAAAAATAACGTAATAAATAACGTTATTTATAACGTTATAAACAAAGTAATTTATAACGTTATAAATAACGTTCACAGAAGAAAAGGAATGAGTAAATGGCTACATCTCATTAATGAACAAAAGAGGCATTTCAGGACCACTTAAGAGTGACTATACCCATTTTAGGGTCCATCTTAGAATGACTATACCCATTCTAGAGTCATAATGAAATTTCTGGAGGGAGGTTAAGTGTAATAGAGACGGGAGAGTGGGGACGGGGAGGGGGGGGGGAGTAGATTAGATGAATAAGGTATTCATTCATTTCATAATCGCCTTCTGCTATCACATTTCCTTCTTTTTTGTTTTATTCATTTATTGTTCTTTAAACTAGAGTTCATTCATCTGTTTATAATGGAATGTATATCTACTTAGTACAAAATACAATCACAGAAATTCGTCACCTTCATCTGTTTCATTATTCTCATTTATTAATCTTATTGATATTATCGTTTTTCAGTGTTACCTGCCTCGCGAAATTATGTACTTTGAACCAAAACTGTAATAAAAAAAAAAAAAAAACTTGTGCAAAACAGGACTTAACTATAGTTTACATGATAGTAGCGTACATTATAAACCTAAAATTACCTTCAAAGAAGTATTTCGAACAGGTGTCTAGACAATGTGAACCAATAGCCAAAAGTGAGTGCTCTAATCAAGCCCAGCAAAGCGATCAGTGTGAACACTAGTAGATTGGAACGTCACTCAAGCGTGTCCGAAAGACAGTTAGACTGACGTTCATTTTGGGAGGCGAGTGACATAGTCGATCACGAAAACAATAGAGACAAAATATATTGGAAATATTGATAATAAATGTTAAATTATAATAGGGAGTAAACGAATAACAAAGGAATGCATAAACATTTCATAACAGGGCGAGTTTGGGAACGAAGTGAAAACTAAATAGCATACAAACTTTGATACCCACAAGAGACACTTTCTTAGGAGATAACCATAAGTAGAGATCCATCCATACATATTCACGTATATTCATACATGCAAGAATATATTAAATATATAAAAGAATATACATTTTTAAAAAGGTAAGTATAGTAGGGGAGAAAAATTTCAATCAAAGTAACGTTAAAGCAATATTCATACATTAGTATATGCATACACATGCGTTCATGCATGCAAGTACACACAAATATGAACACACCATACAAATACATATATGTAAACGAAAAAGATACCTGAGTTATAAATATAAAACAAATATTATATCTCCATCAAACCTTGAAAACTCTGATGGCATATTCATACACTGTACATACATACATATGAATAAATGCCTGCACATAAGAACATAAAAAAGAAAAAAAAACTTAAAAACGACTACCTGTAGCAAGAAAAAGACGTCTGTAGTAGTTTTTTTGTTTTTTTTTTCTCTACAAATATCTTAAAAACGTCTACCTATAGAAGGGAAAAGACTCATGGAAAGTATTTTTTTTGTACACATTTTCTGTAAAAAAAAAAAAAAATGAACGTTCACCTGGGATATTTTTCGTATATTTACGTAAAATATGTATTTTTCATACATATGTTCAGTAAAAAAACTAACAACTCTTACCTGGGAATATGTTTCGCATATTTACGTAAAAAAAAAAAAAACTCTTAAAAGCGCCTACCTGTAGCAAGAAAAAAAAAACACCTGGGATAAGTCTTTTTTTTTTCTCTCTTTCTCTCTCTCTCTCTCCTTTTTTCATACATATTTTCCTCGTAGAGGGAATCCGGGTGCAATATTTTAGTGTGAGCTTCAAAGTCTCTTCTCGTGAGAGTCTCCTCATCAGTATGATGTCACCCTTGCCTGATATACAATGCACAGCTCCGTCCTCCTCCTCCTCCTCCTCCTCCTCCTCCTCCTCCTCCTCCTCCTCCTCCTCCTCTCGCATCGCATGCATTCTCTCAACGAAAGCAATGCAAGCACTTTCTTGCTTCTGAAAGAAGGAAAATGCATTTGCTTGAACGATCCTGGGGCGGGGAAAGGGCAAATGATTAAGAAGAAGAAGAAGAAGAAGAGAAGGAGAAAAGATGCGATGCTCAGAAATAATGTACCTTAAAGATTTCTAAAAGGTTTTGAAAAATGTGATAGATTTCTTTTTAAATTTACAAACATTATAATAAACTTGGTGTATACAGTTTATCCAACGATACGCAAATGCAATACTAAACATTTATTACAGTTTAAGATGGATGCTCACTTTCACGAAAGCTTAACCATTATTATGCTAATTATGTTAATGCTATGGATTTTCTTATTACTGTTTTTGTAAATTACTTAGGGCCATATTCGGAAGGTTGCTTCTATAGAGGCACCATTTTTGTCGTTTATTGTCCTAAATGAACTTACTTGAAGATTGTTATATAATTAGCTTTCATCAATGGAAGTTACCTTTTACCTAAATCTTAAATCAAACTAGACTATACGTTAGTTTTCTCGGCATCCTGCCTACATAATTATTATGGTAAGAATAAGATATATTTTCTAGTCATTATCAGCAGTTAAGCAAGCATATATATATATATATATATATATATATATATATATATATATATATATATATATATATATAAACAATATTATCATATTATAATCTGAAATGTCTAAAGAATTAAAAATAAATAGGTTATTAATATAAATAATATATTAATTAATAAATAATATATATAATATTATATATAGTATATATTATATATATATATATATAATATATAATATATGTATATATAAAATATATTATACATATATATATATATGTATATATAATAGATATATATAGATAGAAATAAATAAAATAAATATAAGATATATATTATATATTGATATAGATAGAGATATATATATATTAAGATATATATAATATATATATATATATATAGATAATATCTATATATATATATATATATATACAATAATGACATCAATGCCTTATTCATTTCTCCATACTTTAAGACATTTCGGATGATACTATAAGAAAAAGTAATACTAATTAGCTACAGCAAATTATAGGAATATCAAATAAGGATTTAAAACTGTCTAATGATGTTAAAAGCGGTACTACAGAAATAAGACGAAAAAAAAGAACAAACTCTAGTTTTTTTGTTTTTTTTATACCGTAGAATTAATTACACTTCTGTCAACTAACTCCCTCGGAAAAAATTCATCTGTAAATTCCGTCTGGATCCTCACGTCAAACGTCCTTTGCTCAAGTCAACATTTGCACTTGACTGGAACTCAAGCGTAAGGCTTAATGAAATTAGTGTACTTTGGTGATTTTTACCTGTCTGGATGTAAAAAATAATCTTCATTGTTCTGATAATGCCAATAATATACAGTATTATTTGAATAAAGATTTTTTTCAGCGCACGCACAGACGCTATGATATATATATATATATATATATATATATATAATATATATATATATATATATAATATATAGATATTATATATATAAATATATATAGTATATATAGTATATATATAATATAATATATATATATATATATATATATACATATAATATATACTATATATATATATATATATATATATATATATAGATATATATATATATATATATATATATATACTATTACCGGCAAAATAGCTAACGTTTAATGTCATCATAGTATATAGTATATAAATGTAAGTTTAGATTTGATATATTAAAATCTTTTACTGTTCTGATAATGCCAGTCTTAATAGTATATCTGAACAGATAGTTGTTTCCGTACACACACGCAGACACTATATATATATATATATATATATATATATATATATATATATATATATATATATATATATATATATATATATATTATATATATAGTGTCTGCGTGTGTGTGCGGAAACAACTATCTGTTCAGATATACTATGTAAGACTGGCATTATCAGAACAGTAAAGATTTTAATATATAAATCTAAACTTACATTTATATACTATATACTATGATGACATTAAACGTTAGCTATTTTGCCAGTAAAAGTATACAGATTGCAATATCACGCACGAAGACATATTTTGCATATAGAAAGAACAACAGCAAAAAAAATGTGCATTAAAATGGATTAAAATATCATACAGGAGCAGAAATGGTTAAAACGAATTTACATACATGCAGACACACACACACACACACACAGACAGAGTTCAGTTCTTAACAATATAAATACAAAATAAATAAATAAAGTCTATTCACCAGGTTATCTCAGCAGTGATCTTGCATAAAAATATGGAATCACTCTATGTTGATGGATTTCAGCAATTCTTTAATTTTTTAGAGTTTGTAAGAAGAATTTTCAACACAATATTGTTACCATTTCCTGAAATATAACAGAGAGCCTGAGGAATATCTCTTTGTCATTATACTCAGCCACTATACCTTGAATAAAGATACAGTATTAAAAACAATAAATAATCTCAGTGTACTTGTTAGGATTGACATGGAATTGGATATAAAATTTAGGCTTAAATCTAAGCGCTGGGAACTATGAGGCCATTCAGCACTGAAAGGAAAACTGAGAATAGAAAGGTTTGAAAGGTGTAACGAGGAAAACCTCGAAGCAGTTGCACAATTTTTAGGAGAGGGAAATGAATGGAGGAATAGTAAGAGGAGCGAAAGTTTTAGCTGCTAGGAGCTGAAGGCACGCTGCAAAAGACCTTAGGTAATGCCTACGGTGCGCTTCGTAAGGCGCACTGCCGGGACTAAGCGCCTACCGGTGCCAATTGTAAGGGAACTTGTCAAGTGGTCTTGTCCTTAATTGTCCAAACCATTTCTCCAAGAATTAAAAAGACTGATTTTCAGACGATCCTTATGTGACCCTCATTTATAAATATCACTAACATCACTACAGTGTATCTTGCCAATAAAAACAAGGCATGATCCGACCTCCAGCTTATTCGGGTCGCATGCTAAAATCTAAGGTCAATTAGGGTGTTGTTTCACAAATGAAAATTGAAATAAATAACGCAATATTTTATCAAAATTAATTTTTCTCTACTATTTAACATGCACATAATTTATTTTTCTACATTTTCATTCTAATAAAATAAACCATAAATATCGAGTTTTCTTTATCATGCTTTATTGTTTGCTATTAATATCAATTTAAAACGTTAGGGTATTTCCATCCTTTATGCATATAATCTAAATATTTTATCATACGGTTTATATATGATGGAAATGGGACTATTTTCGATCACATTACATCTTCTTCTTCTTCCCAGCTTGTTCCCATTTTTATATGGGGTCGCCGTTTCGGATGAGCCGTTTCCATCTATTTCTATCATGCGCTTCTGCCTCATCAATTCCCTTCTCATGTAAGTCTCCTCTCACACAGTCCTTCCATCTCTTTCTTGGTCTCCCTCTTCTTCTTCTTCCTTGCACCTCCACCCCCATAGTATGTCTCCCAGCGTGGTCCTCATCTCTCCTCAACAGGTGTCCATACCATCTCAGCCTCCCCTCCTGCACTTTCTCTGATACTTCCACCACCTTAGTCGACCCCCTTATGTAGTCATTTCTGATCCTAACCTCTCTTGTCACCCCAGACATCCACCTAAGCATTCTCATTTCTGCCACATCCATCTTCTTCTGCTCTGTTTTTCTCATGCTTGTTGTTTCCATACCATACAGCATTGCTGTTCTTACCACCGTCTTGTGAAATTTTCCTTTTAACCTAAGCGGCACTCTTTTGTCACAAAGAACTCCAGAGGCCACTCTCCAGTTGTTCCAGCCTGCCTGTACCCGATGTTTTACTTCTTCCATACTTCCTCCAGCGTTAACAAAAGATCCCAAATACTTAAACTTATCATCTCTCCTTATTTGCTCTCCACCAAGCTGAATACTTTCTCTATCATCCCCCTCAGTGGTGGTACACATATATTCTGTCTTAGATCTACTTATTCTCATTCCTCTGTCCTCCAGTACTTGTCTCCATCTTTCCAATTTCCCTTCCAGATCTTCCCTGCACACAGAGCAATATCATCCGCATACAATATGTTCCATGGTACTGTCTCCCTTACTTCCTCTATTATAGCATCCATCACTATGTTAAAGATAAATGGGCTCAGAGCCGACCCCTGGTGTAATCCTACTCTCACCTCAAAACCTTCTGTCTCCCCAACACTGCTCCTCACTCTGGTAAATACGTTCCGGTACATCTCTTGTATCAATCGCACATACTTCTCTGGCACCATCTTCTCCCTAAGACTCCTCCATACCTCTTGTCTCGGGACTCAGTCATAAGCCTTTTCAAGGTCAATGAATACCATATGTAGGTCCCTTTGTCTTTCCCCGAATTTCTCCATTATTTGCCTCAGACAAAATATACCATCTGTTGTTCCCCTTCCCTTCATAAATCCCAGTTGCTCTTTACCTATTTGTACTTCTCTCAGTCTAGCATCTATCATCCTTTCCTGTATCTTCAAAGTGTAGGACATCAATCTAATTCCCCTATAATTACCACACTCTTGGACATCGCCTTTCCCTTTAAAAATTGGGATCAATATGCTCCCACGCCACTCATTTGGTATCTTTTCCTGTTCAAGGATCTTTATCATAAGATCGTGCAGTATATCCACTCCCTCATCTCCTAATGCTTTCCATGCTTCCACTGGAATCATGTCTGTTCCGGTTGCCTTCCCATTCTTCATCTTCTTCAGTGCATTTAGTACCTCTTGCCTAGTAAACCTCATTACCATGCCAATGTTCACTTGCCCATCCTCTCTTCTTAGTCTATTATTTTCTTCATTTAACAACTGTTCGAAATATTCTTTCCATCTCTTCACAATGTCTTCCTCTTTTCTAAGTACTACACCATCTTGATCCTTTATTTGTTTGAAATGTGTAATATCTTTGGTGCTCTTATTTCTAGCCTTTGATAGCTTGATCATTTTCTTTAATCCTTCCTTTGTCCCCAGCTCATTATACACATCATCATACGACTTTGCTTTAGCTTGGGCTACCACCTTTTTCACCACCTTGTTTTTCTCTCTGAACCTATCTCTGTCTTCCACTGACTGTGACTCTTCCCATCTTTTCTTTGCCTCCTTCTTATCTTTTACTACTTTCTCAATGTCTTCATCCCACAACCAACTCTCCTTTTCTTCCCATATGATACCAGATGTCTCTCCTAGCAGCTCCTTTCCATGCCTTCTTATTACTGCTGCATTTCGTGCCCACCATTCTTGAACATCTTCAATCCCTATATCAATATCCTCCAAAACCCTCCTCTTAAACTCTCTCTTCTTATCCTCTTCCTTCTATAATTTGTACCATTTAATTTTTCTTATCCCTTTAGCTTTGGTTTTTCTTTCCCTTTTTAACTTCAAATCCATACATAGCAGTCTGTGTTGGGGGCCTACATGGTCGCCTGGAATAGCTTTGCAGTTCTTGACCTCCACCAGCTTTATCCTTTTATACAAGAAGTAGTCTATCTGGGAGAATCTTCCCCCACTCCTATATGTTATTAGGTGTTCCCTTTTCTTCTTAAAGAATGTGTTTACTATTGCCATGTCGAATGACACAGCAAAGTCCACTACACTCTCTCCTTCTGGGTTTCTCTCCCCAATTCCATGGCCCCCATGCACCAGCCCAATCGCCTCATTTTCACTTCCGACATGGCCATTCAAATCTGCCCCAACTATCACCCTCTCATTCTCTTCCAGTTCTTGCATTATATCATCCATGTCTCTCCAGAAATTTCCCTTCTCTTCATCTGTGCAACCAACTTGTGGTGCATATACGCTTATAATATTCAGAATCTCTCCTCCCTAACATATCTTCAATCTGATGATACGGTAATTCTTTCTATGCACTTCTATTACCGAGTTCTTCAGTTCGCTAGACAGTACTATGCCAACTCCATTTCTACCTTGTTTATTTGCTCCACTATAATATAGCTTATATCCATCTCCCAGCTCTTTAGCTTTATTTCCTTTCCACCGCGTTTCTTGCACACACATAACATCTCTCATCAAGTCAGCCAATTCTCTACCTCTCCCGGTCATGGACCCAACATTTAGCTGACATACTCTAACCCAATGTGAGCTCGCTTCTTTAGCTGCACCCGCTCCTGATGCAGTAGCCCTTGCCTTACCACAGAGTTAGGGCGATGTCTCTGTGCGTCGTTTACGGAGTAAGCCCTAGCATTACCTCTTTCCATATTTCGGCTCATTCCATTTTTTGGTTTTGGCACAGATTTTTACAGCCGGATGCCCTTCCTGACACCAACCCTCCCTATTTATCCGGGCTTGGGACCGGCACCCATAAGGACTTGTTTGCCCCCCCCAGGTGGCTACGTTTACGATCACATTCCATATGCAATTATATATATATATATATCTATATATATATATATATATATATATATATATGTATATATATAAAGAAAATATATATATATAATAAATATATATATAATATACTATACTTATATATATATATATATATATATATATATATACATTGTACACACACACACACACACACACACACACATATATATAATATATATAATTGTTGCGTGGGAAGGCTGGCTGGGTGAATTGTGGGAGGCACGTGTATTGGCGGCCTGCTTTTGGGAGCGTGTGGTATACACACGCACGCACACACATACACACACTCATACACACACACACACAAACAAACACACACACACACACATATATATATATATATATATATATGTGTGTGTGTGTGTGTGTGTGTGTGTATGTGTGTGTACGTGTGTGCGTGCGTGTGTATACCACACGCTCCCAAAAGCAGCTCGCCAATACACGTGCCTTCCACAATTCACCCAGCCAGCCTTCCCACGCAACAATTAAGGTATATTCAGAATATACTGTATAATTCCACGCCTCCTTGGAGACGAGGAACCACCATGAAAGGTCTCTTTATTCAGGGAAGAAGGACGCCCACACTATGGACGTGCTATTCCGTCTTTTTTTTTTTTCCCAAATCCTGGAAATGGCATTTCTTGTTATCTACTGAAAAAGGATTTTTGTATATTTTTTTATTCAATCCCGGAAACGGGATTTTTTTTTTAGTCGTAATATCGGACACGAGATTTCTATTTTTCTTTTTAAACCGGAAAACAGGAATTTTCTCTATTTTATCATCATTGAAAAAGTAAATGCACGAGTCCCTCTTGTTAACAGCCTAGAGTAATGATTTGCGATATCTCCATAAGGATAGTAAAAGGTATGTCATTTGGAATCAAATGCATCCACTCCACGAAGAGAGAGAGAGAGAGAAGAGAGGGACGAGAGGAGAGATTGAGAGAGAGGAGAGAGATGCGAGAGAGAGAGAGAGAGAGAGAGAGAGAGAGTTCATTGAAAACTTTTACAAACAAACTACAATAAGCAATCCTACTAAGAGGAGAGGAAGAGAATTGAAGAAAATAATAAGAAATAAACATTTGAGAGACTTACAGGCAAAACTTACGAGTAAAACAGAAACGGAAATAAACACGAGGAGAAATTATGATGCGAAATAAAAGTAGAAATCGATTAAAGAAAAGTCACGAATCAAATAGAAACGTGATTGTTGACGGGGAAAGATGGCGAAATATCGTTAGAAGAACGCTGGAGTATTTCTAATTGTCAAGTGTCCCCTTTTTCGACTTTGTGTGATACGTGGGCTGTTGTTGACCTTTGCGTTTGAAAGATGTAACAAATAAATGAACGCTTTCTGTTTACGGGTGAGCCTGTGACCTTTCCTTCTGGAACGGAAGTGGACAAAAGTAAAATATGGCTCCCCCCTTTATGGGAAAAAGCTCTTCATGTCTCTCGAGTTGAGTCTAAAATAAATTTACAAATATATTTCATTTGTGGAATTTAATATTATAAAATTTAAGCCGAACGATTTTCAATATCAATGTTCGATCATCTTGATATAAGTGTGTGTGTGTGTGTATCTATCTATATATATATATATATATATATATATATATATATATATATATATATATATATATACATATATACGTATAGTTGTGTGTGTGTGTGTATCATTCATACACAAAACCTACCTAATACTTCAGGACAGTCTATCTGATTACTATACAACAAGACCATCTGAACTAAACTGGTTTTGGATTCTATGAAAGTAGCTTTTTATCTACTTTTTTATATATATGATATACGCCTGTTAAACATACAGAATAGCATTGCCTTGAGCTTATCGTAAATGTTCTTTACTACTTTGCAAACGAAATGCCTCATCACGTTATGTATACAGCAAAGAACGGTTGATGGCTCATATAATATTTAACAGTACTTATACAAGTTCCCCGTTTTCTATGCTCTTTCGTTTTATATGGAAGATGTTTTTGTTATCATAATCTTTTCATGAAAAAAGAAATGGAAAACTAAAATGGCATTAGGTATATATAGATATATATATATTATATATATATATATATATATATAGATATATATATATATATATATATATATATATACTATAGTATGTAGTATATACATGTATATACACACACACACGCACACACACACACACACACACACATATTATAATATATATATAATATATATATATATATATATATATATATATATATATATATATATATATATATATATATATACAAAAAATATATATATGTAAATACCATATGTATATATTATATATATATATATTATAATAAATATTATATATATATTATATTATATATATATATATATATTATATATATATTATATAAATAATATATATATATATATATATATATATTTATATATAATAATATATATATATATAATATATTATATTTATAATAATATATATACACACCGACACACAATATTAAGATAAATATATATATATTACTATATATATATTATATAATATATATTAGTACATATATTATATATTAAATTCGTTTCTAATATGCCTGCATGTATGCTTACCTAAGTATCTATGTATGCATGTATGTACGTAAGTACTCACGATTCTCCTTATTAATATACGGAATACAAAGAACCGTTCAGGATGCGGACGTCGTCCTAACATAATGAAATACCATCCAACCTTAAGTTACTAATGGGGTCAAGGTTTTTTTTTTTTTTTCTTTTTTTTTTCAAGGGGTCTATTAATGGGACAGGGTGGCGTTGCCCGGAGCGTATATAAATTAGCGGGAGTCTTTCGGACACTGAAAGCTTCGCCTAATATTTATGCAGTTAAGGACATTTAATGGTCCAGAGATTATTCAAGAGTACCTGTTATATATTTGTTGTCTTGTAGGGTGGGGGGGGGGGGGGGGGACGGCCTTGGTTTGGGCGGGTTATGGTAGGGGATGTATACCCCAGAGATATTTGTGCATCTTTATATTATATGCTAATTAAATTATCTTTATGTTATGCAAGTACACGCGCACACAGATATATATGTATATATATATATATATATATATATATATATATATACTATATATATATATATATATATATATATATATATATATATATATATATATATATATATATATATGTATATACATACAGGAAAAATAATAAGAGATGAGAGACAGAGAGAGAGAGAGAGAAGAGAGATTTAGACGTCACGTTTTTTAACTTAGTACATGAAGAAGAGAGAGAGAGATCGCCACTGCTTACACTGAGGTTTCTTAAACAATCTGTTTTCCACGAAAGGCATCATCGTGTTTATCCTGCACCACTTCATCTCTTCCCGGAATGGGAGAAATTGACGACTTCAAAAAAAAAAAAAAAAAAAAAAAAAAAAAAAAAAGTGTTTCTCAGTTAACATTTAAAACCTCATTAGGGAAACAAATCCTCATTACTTTTCTGCAAAAATTGTACATCGTTGACGTATCAAGAAAAACTGCTTCGTAATATCTCATTTCATTGGCAAGTCTTTGTAATAGTTAAATACAAAGTAGGTGTGAGTCGTGCTAATGCCCTGTTATCAAAATACTACAATACACAACAGTTATTAAAAAAGAAAGTTATTTAGTAAGAGAGAGAGAAAAATAAACAATCTACAATTGAAGAATAAGTCTATTTAATTGAACTGAATATAGAATTTATTCTATATTCACTCACTGCTGAAACGGAAATTGACGGTAGAAAGGTTTGAAAGGCGTAACAGAATGAAAACATCTTGCAGTGAAACAAATTGTTAGGAGAAAGTGGAAAGTAAGATGGAAGAAAGCGAATATGAACGGAGGTACAGTAAAAGGAATGAAAGGGGTTGCAGCTATTAGGCCGAAAGGACGTTGTAAAGAATCTTGAGCAATGCCTACAGTGCCCCGCATGAGGTGCACTGACATCACTCCCTACCTACTGGGAATAGGTCTATTTAGAACAGGAACTAAATAAAAAGTAAAATTTAATTTCCATTGAAATCACCGATAGACACCTGATTTTCTAAGAAATTCTAAAACATTAAATTTTTATCAAATCACAATATCAAAAATTGATCGTTAGCAAACTCAATGATTCACTCTCGCCGTCAAGCTTAATTTTTGTCTTAAAAATAAAGTAGGTTTGGGAAGGCTCCAATATAAAAAAAATAATAAATAAAAAATCTCTGTATAAAAAAGTGAAGTATTCTCTCTCTCTCTCTCTCTCTCTCTCTCTCTCTCTCTCTCTCTCTCTCTCTCTCTCTCTCTCTCTCTCTCTCTGGGCGAATGGTATTCGAATCTCGAACCGGATGAAGAGGGATCACTATGCTGGTAAATAGAAAACGAAAACAAATAAATAAATAAACAAATAAATAAATAAAAACATACTTAAAATACTAAAGAATTCACATTCCTCACAAAACGCGCTAATGGCAAAACATGATGAGTATATATCTAAGAACAAAGTATCTATCACTGGCTCTGAACATGAACAAGTATATCAACAGGATTCATGAAAGTTTATCCATTTTTTATTTATCTTTCTAAAAATAAAACAATAACTGTTATAGTTGGCTTCATTCACTTCTATTTATCCAGCAATCATAGCTAAAATCCACCGGATTGAACAGAATTATGACCAATTAAAACCAATTTGATGTTCATAAGAGTATATTAATTTTTATTTATCTTCCTAAAAACAATGTTTGTTATAGCAGGCTTTATTCAATTCTATTTATCCAACAATCATAGCTAATATCGACCGGATTGAACGGAATTATGACCTATCGAAACCGATTTTAAGTAAACACATGCCAGTGTCTTCGTATGCTCGGGCATATACACCTACGAGCTATCATTTACGTTCGTGTTGGGTCTTGTATCCCTTGTATGCGAAGCGCTTGTTTTCTTTGGGCTTGGATTAGCCCTTGTTCCGGGCCGTGTAAATCCTGTCCCAGCTCGAATTCGGCTCCAAAGTTATTCATCGCGGATACACTTACACAGCTACCTGCCGTTATATTTCTCTCCCCCCCCCCCCCTTTCTATGTAAGTGCGGATGTGTACTATTTCTTCTTTTCTTAACAATTTCAACGTACATAAGAATTCAAGATATGGACAATGGAAGGAGAGGAAACATATTTACCAAGGGCGCCAGAGCAAAACCTTTCATAAATTGTTGGCAGTTGCCAAAATTGTGCAGACTCGATAGATTGAACCTGAAGAAGGTTATGACAAACAATGCACGTACACACATACACACACAGACACACACAATCCATTGTGAATATCTCTAGCCCAGAAGTCAGGCAAAATGACGTACAATCGTAAAATCGCCCAAAAATGGGAAAGAAATGAAGAAAAAAAAAATATTCAACTCAAAACGAGAACATTTCTCGAACCTTCACGTGAGAGAGAGAGAGAGAGAGAGAGAGAGAGAGAGAACGAGCCAGTCGGCCGGAAGGAAGCATCTGGCTTTAATGCCCGGAATCATTTCCGATAATGAGATTATTCGTTTTATTTATTCTTTCAATACCCTTCAAAGGGTTTCGAACTCGCTGCCGTTAAGTGCCCTATTCGCTCTCCGAACCTTTCGGCCGCCCACCGTAAAGTTCGCGGCAAACGGCACCGGTACTTAGTTCCCAGCTCATTGGCAGTCGTGTTAATTTGCCCAGGGTGATAATGGCGGTGGCACTCCTGGTATACACCAGCATTGACCTCGTGTGGTTGCTAGAAATCACTGGGCGTTTTGCAATGACATTGGTGAGAATTGCCAGACGGCCATGATTAGGCTCTGATTTAAATGGAAAGCATTTTATAGCAATCTCTATCTCTCTCTCTCTCTCTCTCTCTCTCTCTCTCTCTCTCTCTCTCTCTCTCTCTCTCTCTCTCTCTCTCTCTGTAAAATATATATCTATATATATATATATATATATATATATATATATTATATATATATATAATATATATATATATATATATATAATATAGGGAGACAGAGGAAGGCGACGGCCAGTAGGACACATCAGCATGAAGGTGGACTATTAGAACGTTGCAATTCATTACAATTCTTTATTTCCTACGTTTCGTAATATCATTATTACATCTTCAGGGAATCTGTTAAACAATAAATAAAATTAATTTAAAATTACTAAACAAAAATTACTTTAAAAATTACTCTAAAATTCAACATTTGTTAAATTACACACAATTAAAAAACATACAGAAACGAAACAAAAAAATAAAAATAAAAAGACCAAAGACCGCTAACCAACCTTGTGCCAAGAAGGCAAGAGACAGAATGACAGAACAAATAAAAGTTAGCTCAGGTACAGTTGTGTGGAGGAGGTCTGGGTATTTAACTGGGGAACAGTTGTTTAATAAATAATGACTCCAGGATAGGCAGTTCATATGCATTGTTCGCTTGGCCTATGTCTTGGAAATGACTTCTTTCTATATATATTTTACAATTTTTCGAATGGTTTCTTATATTTCCAAGTCATAGGCCAAGCGAAGTTAAATGATTGAATATTACTAAAATATAAGCGTTTTAGCTTACAATTGCGTTTGTTTTTTTCGACCATTTCGGTAGAGTCAAATTTGACCGAAGGTTGAAATTTTGGCACTTATCGTTATTTATATGAAAATATCTCAAAACTGATAAAAGCTACAATCATGAGTATTTTTTTGTTGTATTCTACATAAAAATGCGCACATTTTCATATATAATAGTCCATGTAACGGCTAATTTAAAATGGTAAAAAAATTATGTCAAAGTGACAGAATAATTTCCGAGATGTGTCACAGATACTTTTTAGTGCGGCAAGAAAGAAATTCGCGCTTGCGCGCCTGCGTAACGATTGTAAACAAAACAACACCTTGATCCGTGAACTCCCAGCATCCCCCAAGGCGCGTGATTCAAGAGTTTTTGGCTGGTAGGCCTAAAAGTATTTTTCCGCGAATTTTTAAAAAAACTTTTGTATGTCGACGTAAAATACGTCCAATCGGCACCCGAGAGACAAAAAATGTCGACGTAAAATACGTCCAGTCGGCATTTAAGGGTTAAAAACTGACAACATTATTGATGATAAAACCTACCAAAAGCTGTATGTAACCGGTTCTTCTTTCAGTATTTTGTATGGGCTACCAAAAATTCATAAAGATGGAATTCCTATAAGACCTATTATGGCAGCGTATAATAGCGCTTCTTTTTCTATTTGGAAATATTTGGTTTCTCTCCTTAACGAGTATACCTCAAGTCATTTTATTTTAAAAAATGGTTATGAATTTCAAAACCAAATCATTAGTCAGGATGGTGACCTGTATATGTCGAGCTTTGATGTTGAGTCTTTATTTACGAATGTTCCCTTAAACGAGACTATAGAGATTATTTTAAACAAGGTGTTTCCAGATGGCAATTGTTACTTTTCATTGGTGGTTTTACTAGTCTCTTTTTAAACAACTTCTAGAACTTGCTGTGCAAGATTCTATGTTTATTTTTAATCAAAAATTGTATTCTCAGGTAGATGGTGTTGCTATGGGTTTCTCCATTAGGACCTTATTTGCAATTTTTTTATGTCTTTTTTAGAAACAAAATTTTTTAGATTGTTGTCCGTCGTCTTTTAAACCATTGTTTTACAGAAGGTATGTAGACGATACCTTGTTCTTTTAAGTACCAGTGGCAGGCCACCCAGTTTTTAGATTTATTAATCAGCAACACCCTAACATTAATTTTACTATGGAATTAGAAAAAGATCATTGTTTACCGTTTTTAGATGTTTTAATCACGAGAGTTAGTTCTGTTTTTACTACTGCCGTTTATAGAAAGGAAACTTATACAGGTCTTGCAAATAATTTCTACAGTGCTTGCCAAACCAGTTTTAAATTGAATACCATCTATACTTTAGTGCATAGGGCTCTTAGATACTCTTCCAGTTGGGCCATATTTCATAAGGAGATTGAATTTTTAACTACTTTTTTTCAAACTCATTTCCAAGATATAGTTTTTAGGAATCATCAACAAACTTTTAACTGATTATTTTCATCCTGCCACACCGGTTTTTAATGTTCCGAAAAAAAACTTATGTATGCTTCAATCCCTTATATTTTTAACTCCAAATTTTCGCATAAACTGAAACGAATTATTGAAACCGAAATACCGTGTATTAATTTAAAATTAATATCAAACAATCCCAGTAAAATTGGCTCCTTGTTTGGCTTCAAGGACCATCTGCAGCCCTTCATGAGATCCAATGTGGTCTATAAGTTTACATGCCCAGGATGTCCTGGTACTTATATTGGATGATCGACGAAGAGGTTGTTGCAGATGCGTTATTATAGTCACTTAGGGTTGAGTTTTAGAACGGGACAAAGATTGAGCAGACCAGAACATTCAAATATAAAAAATCATGCTATCAATTGTAAAATTGAGGTTAAGAAGCAGCACTTCTCCATATTAGCGTATTCTAAGGATGCAGATTATCTGACGACCTTAGAGTCATTATATATTAAAAGACTCGTTCCATCGTTAAACGGCGGGGCTGCTCCTTGCTCAACTATAATCTGGCATAGTCGTCTTTTGGAGGTTGTTGTTCCTCTTTTGTCATTCTATCTCTTCCTCTGAATACTGAAGTTGGTGTAACAGCAGTTGTTTTTACTTTGCTTCTTACTTTTAGTCTTTTAATGTTTTTTGTCATTTTAAGAATCCTGTGTATTTTTAGTATTTTTAATGTTATTATTTTGTCATTTTTCAGACTGATGATGCACATAGTCATGTGCGAAACGTTTCTCTATGAATAAATCTTTTAAAACATCCATGTGTCTTCGGCATTCCTGAATTGCTGTTTGAGGATCATACTGCAGATAGTACTTGTTCCCGAGATGATACGACACTTGTTCTTCGTCTTCCTGTTTGCTTTCCGTCTTCGCCTTCGCGGGATTCATCACTTTTCACAACTGCTAAGACACCGTTACCCTGCCGCAACTCTTGATACTCTTAGGAAGCTTGAAAAGACGTCCCTGAAACTCGAGAAATCAAAATGTGACCTAGATTTTCTGCAATACTGCAAGCAAAATGGCGTATATTCGAAATTCGTCCGATTCAAACTGTACAAGACATCCCTTTACGCTACTGAGTTCTACAAAGAAGCCCTGAAAGATCTACTTCGTAAGGAGATTATTACGAAACAGACGGCTATTCAGAAATTTAACGAGACCGTTACCCAATTGAGGAGGCTCTTGTTTTTTGATGACTTGTCTTTTGTGATCGGTTCATCTTTCAGAAATTGTTTAATAATTTTGTAAATGAATTTATTTCTCATATATTTGTCCGCCATCAAAGAAAGTTGCAGAATTTGGGTATTGTAATTCCGATGTTTGACCAGAGAAACCAATGTATTTTTAATTTTTCTAATTATGTACTGTCCAAAAGGGAAGAATTCTTACTGTCTTTCGGGCTTGATTTTTGTTTACCTTCCTATAGACCTGACTATGCCAGATTTTATTTCCCGTTGGAGGTGCTGTTTCAAAGACTTGTTAATTTGGATATGCAAATAAACTTGAGTAATTTACAACAAAAAATGGCTGCTCTTATACATAAGACTTATTCACAATTAAAGGTTACATGGACTCCGTTTTTTAAAAAAGATGATTTGAAACTTTTGCTTTCACTTAGGAAACGTGAGGACCTAGTGATCTGCAAGCCAGACAAGGGCAAAGGAGTTGTATTATTGAATAAGAATGATTATGTCAATAAGATTGAAGACATACTGTCGGACACTTCTAAGTTTGTAGCTCACGGTGATCCTAACTTTTTAGATATTTATAAACGAGAGGATCGTATTAACAGGTTTTTAAGGAAATTAAAAACTGACAACATTATTGATGATAAAACCTACCAAAAGCTGTATGTAACCGGTTCTTCTTTCAGTATTTTGTATGGGCTACCAAAAATTCATAAAGATGGAATTCCTATAAGACCTATTATGACAGCGTATAATAGCGCTTCTTTTTCTATTTGGAAATATTTGGTTTCTCTCCTTAACGAGTATACCTCAAGTCATTTTATTTTAAAAAATGGTTATGAATTTCAAAACCAAATCATTAGTCAGGATGGTGACCTGTATATGTCGAGCTTTGATGTTGAGTCTTTATTTACGAATGTTCCCTTAAACGAGACTATAGAGATTATTTTAAACAAGGTGTTTCCAGATGGCAATTTTACTTTTCATGTTTTACTAGGTCTCTTTTTAAACAACTTCTAGAACTTGCTGTGCAAGATTCTATGTTTATTTTTAATCAAAAATTGTATTCTCAGGTAGTTGGTGTTGCTATGGGTTCTCCATTAGGACCTTTATTTGCAAATTTTTTTATGTCTTTTTTAGAACAAAATTTTTTAGATTGTTGTCCGTCGTCTTTTAAACCATTGTTTTACAGAAGGTATGTAGACGATACCTTTGTTCTTTTTAAGTACCAGTGGCAGGCCACCCAGTTTTTTAGATTTTATATCAGCAACACCCTAACATTAATTTTACTATGGAATTAGAAAAAGATCATTGTTTACCGTTTTTAGATGTTTTAATCACGAGAGTTAGTTCTGTTTTTACTACTGCCGTTATAGAAAGGAAACTTATACAGGTCTTGCAAATAATTTCTACAGTGCTTGCCAAAACCAGTTTTAAATTGAATACCATCTATACTTTAGTGCATAGGGCTCTTAGATACTCTTCCAGTTGGGCCATATTCATAAGGAGATTGAATTTTTAACTACTTTTTTTCAACAAAACTCATTTCCAAGGATCTAGTTTTTAGAATCATCAACAAACTTTTAACTGATTATTTCATCCTGCCACACGGTTTTTAATGTTCCGAAAAAACTTATGTATGCTTCAATCCCTATATTTTAACTCCAAATTTTCGCATAAACTGAAACGAATTATTGAAACCGAAATACCGTGTATTAATTAAAATTAATATCAAACAATCCCAGTAAAATTGGCTCCTTGCTTCAAGGACCGTCTGCAGCCCTTCATGAGATCCAATGTGGTCTATAAGTTTACATGCCCAGGATGTCCTGGTACTTATATTGGATCGACGAAGAGGTTGTTGCAGATGCGTTATTATAGTCACTTAGGGTTGAGTTTTAGAACGGGACAAAGATTGAGCAGACCAGAACATTCAAATATAAAAAAATCATGCTATCAATTGTAAAATTGAGGTTAAGAAGCAGCACTTCTCCATATTAGCGTATTCTAAGGATGCAGATTATCTGACGACCTTAGAGTCATTATATATTAAAAGACTCGTTCCATCGTTAAACGGTGGCTGCTCCTCTGCTCAACTATATCTGGCATAGTCGCTTTGGACTTTGGAGGTTGTTGTTCCCTCTTTTGTCATTCTATCTTCTTCCTCTGTACCTGAAGGTTGGTGTAACAGCAGTTGTTTTTACTTTGCTTCTTACTTTTAGTCTTTTAATGTTTTTGTCATTTTAAGAATCCTGTGTATTTTTAGTATTTTAATGTTATTATTTTGTCATTTTTCAGACTGATGATGCACATAGTCATGTGCGAAACGTTTCTCTATGAATAAATCTTTTAAAACATCCATGTGTCTTCGGCATTCCTGAATTGCTGTTTGAGGATCATACTGCAGATAGTACTTGTTCCCGAGATGATACGACACTTGTTCTTCGTCTTCCTGTTTGCTTTCCGTCTTCGCCTTCGCGGGATTCATCACTTTTCACAACTGCTAAGACACCGTTACCCTGCCGCAACTCTTGATACTCCTAGGAAGCTTGAAAAGACGTCCCTGAAACTCGAGAAATCAAAATGTGACCTAGATTTTCTGCAATACTGCAAGCTAAATGGCGTATATTCGAAATTCGTCCGATTCAAACTGTACAAGACATCCCTTTACGCTACTGAGTTCTACAAAGAAGCCCTGAAAGATCTACTTCGTAAGGAGATTATTACGAAACAGACGGCTATTCAGAAATTTAACGAGACCGTTACCCAATTGAGGAGGCTCTTGTTTGATGACTTGTCTTTTGTTGATCGGTTCATCTTTCAGAAATTGTTTAATAATTTTGTAAATGAATTTGATTTTCTCATATATTTGTCCGCCATCAAAGAAAGTTTGCAGGAATTAATTTGGGTATTGTAATTCCGATGTTTGACCAGAGAAACCAATGTATTTTTAATTTTTCTAATTATGTACTGTCCAAAAGGGAAGAATTCTTACTGTCTTTCGGGCTTGATTTTTGTTTACCCTCCTATAGACCTGACTATGCCAGATTTTATTTCCCGTTGGAGGTGCTGTTTCAAAGACTTGTTAATTTGGATATGCAAATAAACTTGAGTAATTTACAACAAAAAATGGCTGCTCTTATACATAAGACTTATTCACAATTAAAGGTTACATGGACTCCGTTTTTTAAAAAAGATGATTTGAAACTTTTGCTTTCACTTAGGAAACGTGAGGACCTAGTGATCTGCAAGCCAGACAAGGGCAAAGGAGTTGTATTATTGAATAAGAATGATTATGTCAATAAGATTGAAGACATACTGTCGGACACTTCTAAGTTTGTAGCTCACGGTGATCCTAACTTTTTAGATATTTATAAACGAGAGGATCGTATTAACAGGTTTTTAAGGAAATTAAAAACTGACAACATTATTGATGATAAAACCTACCAAAAGCTGTATGTAACGGTTTCTTCTTTCAGTATTTTGTATGGGCTACCAAAAATTCATAAAGATGAATTCCTATAAGACCTATTATGACAGCGTATAATAGCGCTTCTTTTTCTATTTGGAAATATTTGGTTTCTCTCCTAACGAGTATACCTCAAGTCATTTATTTTAAAAAATGGTTATGAATTTCAAAACCAAATCATTAGTCAGGATGGTGACCTGTATATGTCGAGCTTTGATGTTGAGTCTTTATTTACGAATGTTCCCTTAAACGAGACTATAGAGATTATTTTAAACAAGGTGTTTCCAG
>NC_061087.1:25157033-25162033 GCF_015104395.2 Macrobrachium nipponense | reverse complement strand
CGCTTTGAGCATGAACGATTATACGCTGACAATATCTGTTTTAATTTACTATTTTATTATCCAAAAATGTATTTAAGACACGTAGTGTGTTCTCAGAAACACGCACGCACATACGCACCCCCATATGCTGAGACAAGGCTTTTCTCATCTCGCTGAACGTTATTCAAACGCAAAAATAAATTCCACGAAAATCCCTGGCAAGACTCAACATCCGGACAATCTGAAAAGAATAAAAAAAAAAATCTAACAATTATATTCTTCTTAGGAAGTTCAAAGAGAAACCACCCGTCTCAATAATAAGGCAATAGTTCACATTACATTGGCTTTTCACACTTGACTTTCATAAGCTCCATTTATATCGGGGCCAAGGGCCAATACATATCGGAAACCAATGGAGCAGAATGCGCTATTAGTCCCCATTATTCGGACGATGATAGAGACGAAGAACTTTGGCGGCCTTTTATTTTCCCGAGAGAGAAATTGCCCCCTGACAACTGAGTCCTTTTGTGTAAAGTGCTAATGTTTTCATTTTCCCGTAGAAGAAAACTATTGTGCCGGCTTTGTCTGTCTGTCCGTCCTCACTTTTTCTGATATATATTATATTATATTATTATACACATATATAAATATAATATATATATATATATATATATATATATATATATATATATATATATATATATATATATATATATAAATATATATATAAATATATGTAGCAAAGTTATAAACACTGTATCCGTTCACTGAAATATTGTTTTCTGAAGCCGACTATGATTTGGAAAAAATTAAAATTTTTGTTCCAAATTTTAGTGTGTTTTGTCAATATAACATAATATATATATATATATATATATCATATATAATTATATATATATATATATATATATATATATATACTATATATATATATATATATATATATATATATATATATATATATATATATATATATATATATATACATATATATATAATATATATATACTAATATATATATATATATATATATATATATAATACTAGATATATATATATATAATATATCATATATATAGAACTGAAAAACCATTTGAAAGAAAGGTGAATTTTCTCTTGTACGTTCTGGATGAGAGAGAGAGAGAGAGAGAGAGCAGAAATTGCAATCATCTTTTCCTCGTTTCTTCATCCCAGGCAATGAAGGGCTCTTCAAGATAAATCATAAAGCATCATCGTGACTTCGAATTCATGAAACCTTCATAGCTGCGCATCTCCCTTTGTAAGGGAAGGCGAAACCTATCACAGAGGTATTTACTTTTCATCATTATTGAAACCAGGAGATAAAAGGAGCCTTTGATGAATTATTCGGCCTTATTCAGGTGTCGAGAAGGAACTGTTTCTCTTTTTTATAAAGGAGATTAGTTATTTTGCGCTAATGATGAAGTACATTGCAGAATTTTGACTCCGAGACTTGGAATATGTTAGGCACGCTGTATTTATACAAGTAATGCTGGCTTTACACCTTCGTAATTATTTAAGCTTTTACGTTTCGCTTTGATAGTTTTCATTAATATCCATTACATTTATGTGTTTTTGTTTTGGCGCTGGTGTAAGAAAACAAAGGATTCAAAGGTGTGCTCTCTCTCTCTCTCTCTCTCTCTCTCTCTGTAGTAGCCATCTTGCTTGGTGAGACGTTCCCGCGTGAAATCAGATTAATCAACAGATATCACAAGTTTAACATACGACTAGAATTTGAGAAATATCTAGAAGTGTTCGTGAACTATCGGTGATAAGATTATGTGAAAATAGTAGGATAAAGCGTCTTATAAGTTAGTTTATCAAGTGTAATACTCTAAATCAGAACAAGATGGTAGTAAGTTCCAACTGCGGGAAGAGATGGCGTAATTTAGCGTGTTTAGCAGATTCGCAATACGATGAGGTAGAACAAGGAAGGGAACTGGCATTTCTCATCTATGAAATCAGCAACAGTCCTAACCAAAAAGATACAAAAGCATTCATAGATATATTAGAAGGATATAATCCTTCAAACTGGAACAAATCTAATGAAACATCTTGAAAATAATTGAAGAAGTTCCAAATAAAATCCAAGTGGTCAAGAGACTCATAAAGAAAATATATATAAACCAAACATATTCGACAAAGAAAATGAATAAGGTGAATCGTGTGAATATCCTAATTGACGCATTAGGAAAAAGAATGCCAAAAGCATGCAAACTGTGTAAGGTTTGGTATAGCATAGTCAATCCACAAAACCTAATCAGAAAATGTGCTGCATGCAACATTCCGACCCATCCACAGTGTGCTGAGGTAATACAAGATATGAGAAAAGATACAAGAATTTTTTGTTCAACATGTCTATCATGGATAGACAATGTTATTAAATCAAGATTGAATGTACAAATAGTTGAGGATGAAGAAGAAGAGGAAGAGAAAGAAGAAGAAGAAGAAGAAGAAGAAGAGGAAAACGGAAGAGAAGTAAACAAAAATGAAATGACAGAAAAAAATAAGGAAAACAAAGAACAAGATAAAAGTATGGATGCAGAGATACTCATTGATACTACATATGAGGCAATAAAGCAGCATACCTACGAAGAAATAAATTACGATATGGCAACAGAAAAGCAAATCCCGAAGAGGCTCTACCCAGATCTACACAATGACGGGAAAGAGGAGGAAAAAAATAGACAAGAAAGACAAAATCTGCAACCTTTTGAAAGAGGGAATTGCAGATTTGGAGAAAGATGTTACTACAAACATCCTAAGGTATGTCACAACTATGAAATATGGTAAAATGTGCATACCTAGATGGATATGAGGGATGATTGCAGAGATCTGCATCCAAAAATATGCAAAAACCTAAAAGAAGGAAAAGGATGTAAGTTCGACAAAAAATGCAAATATATGCACCCTGTAGCCATGAATCATAAGCAAATAAATAACCAACCAAGTAATAAAATCCAAAATAAGAAAGAAACAAATAAAGAGAGAAATCAAGAATATCAGGTAAAAGAGAAAAGCAAACCACCAATCAATGGATATAGCAGAGATTGTCAGCAAAAAATTTCAATGCAATTCAGCGCCAAAATTCTACTCAAGGGATAATAACTGTATTTATTATGCAAGAGGATATTGCAGAAACGGAGAAAATTGCAGAGTTCAGACACAAAAATGAATAATTATGATGAAGGAAGATCAAATATTATGGAAAAGTTGGATTTTTAATGTCAGAATTCTGGAAATGAAAAAAAGAACAACATACCAGAACAGGAAAGAGACATGGGAAAATCCTTATTACTACCAATATATTAAATGAAGGAGAAAACACGCAAACCATCAGAGTGATGAATGCGCAGGGTTTAGTTACGAGTAACTCAAAAAGAAAAATAGAGTACTTAGAAGAAACTAACCCAAAATGAAAAGAAAATAGATATAATGAATATAAGTGAAACCTGTATTCCCAAGAGACTGGGAATGATGATCAAATAAAAGGGTTCCAAACTTATAGTAGATCAGATAGAAAAAATAGGAATCAAGGGGGAACCGCAATATATGGGAAAGACAAAAAACAAGGAAAAATATATGAGAAATATAGTAACTCAGAATGAGAACTAATAGCGGTAGAATTTGAATCTGAAAAATTAATGAACATAGTAATATATAGACCTCCTAATACTAAAGAGTTTGACTTAATAATTAAAAAATTGGATGATATATGTAGAAATCACAAGGACTGGGACTATTATCCTATCTGGTGACTTCAACTTTCCTTTCGTAGAATGGAAAGAACGAATAGGAGATTGTGGATGTACTTATACATATAAAAAAGAGAGTAATAGTAGTGCAGAAGATAAGAGGCAATTTGAAAAGCTATTAGATATGCTACTAGAATACAACATTCAACAAATAAATCACCTGCCAACAAGAAAGGAAAATACTTTAGACCTAGTATTTGTGAACGAGGTGAATTATGTTAAAGAAATAATAGTTTATAATGCGAGTATTTCAGACCATAATGTCATAGAATTAACAGTTCATTCCAAAGCAAGTGAAAACAGAGATAAGCAAGAAATGAAAAAGTGGGAAGGATATGGAAAATACAACTTTTCCTACAGTATAAAAAATATGAAAAATGGTCAGAAATAAATGAAGAATTAAACAAACGATTGGATAACATTTTCGTAAGCGATGACATAAGGGTAAATACGGAGATATTATATAAAATATTAGAGAAAATAGTGGATAAATATATACGAAGAAGAAAAGTAAACATCATTCATGCATACCAAGAGACAGAAGGATCTTGTTCCAGAAAATCAGAAAGTGGAAAAAAGGTCTTGCAAAAGAAAAAAAAATGCATGGAAAGTTATAGAACTAAAAAGTAAGATAGAAAATGCAGAACAAAAGATTATACAATCAAAAGAAAATGAAAAAACGGGAATTGGAAGAAAAACCCTATTAAATATCAAGCAAAACCCCAAACTATTATACTCATATGCGAAGAAGATGAAAAAATAAAAGAAAGAATAGAAATAGGCCCTCTGAGAATTGAAGGGAGATTAACGAATGAAAAAAAGGAAATTTGCAACATACTGGCAGAACGGTATAAGAGAGAATTCACCCCTAGAATAGATAATGAAGATAATGATATAGAAGTAAGGGACGAAAATAGTGAATATTTAGCTGACATAGAAATTAATGAAGTGATATTGTGCAGGCAATTAATGAAATTAAAAATGGAGCTGCTGCAGGGCCTGATGGAATCCCTGCTATTTTGTTAAAGAAAGTAGTCTATCGCAAAGCCACTTGCAATATTATTAAGACAAAGTGTAGATACAGGCAAGATTTATGATGAGCACAAATTAGCATATATCACCCCTACTTTCAAAAGTGGATCAAGACTTGAGGCAAGTAATTATAGGCCTGTGAGTCTAACATCACATATTATGAAAGTGTATGAAAGGGTAATGAAGAAAAATATTATGAAACATTTAATAAAAAAT
>NC_061087.1:25129533-25152033 GCF_015104395.2 Macrobrachium nipponense | reverse complement strand
GTGTATACATATACATATATGTATATATGTATATATATCGTTTACAGTTGACATGAATTTATGAATTAATTAAAAGTATTGTGTATAAAAATGAATGAATATGCTTTACATAGCATACCGTGACTTTATTCCATATCAGAAATTGAACTATAATAAGCTCATAATTGTTCATTTCTATTTTTTTAACAATTACTTACATAAAAACATTGCAAGTTCCATAAAGATCTACAAAGGCACCAGTAACCCACTAATTTTAACTCACTGACCTCTTACTAAGAGAGAGAGAGAGAGAGAGAGAGAGAGAGAGAGAGAGAGAGAGAGAGAGAGAGAGAGAGAGAGAGAGAGCACAGCTATAGTTGTGGAATATGCTATGTAAAGTATATTTATTTATTTATTTTTATGCACAATTGTTTCAAATAAACTCCTAAATTCAAGTCAACTATAAACGAGAGAGAGAGAGAGAGAGAGAGAGAGAGAGAGAGAGAGAGAGAGAGAGAGAGAGAGAGAGCCAGGAATACTGCCTTTGAAGTGTGGATAAAATAAAATAAAATATGAAGCAATCGCAGTAACAGAGTTTTATTTTTTGTAAAGTCATTGTTCGCTACATATATTCCAATAACTATAATTTGCATTAGTGTTTTGAGAGGGCGATACAAAGAAAGATATTCCCCCCTCCCCACACCCCCTCCCTCACATTTCGTCGAACGCAATAAAAAAAAAATTATGAAAAACCACAAAATTAAAAACTGCAGTCTGTGGCTTCCACTCGTTTCGAATTATGTTCGCGAAATATAGCGCCATTTAAAACGAATCTCGAAATGAGGCAATAAATGTTTTAAATTTATCACATATGACAGCCTTTGCTCGATAAACTTCCTAAATTGCCAGTAATTGAAAGAGAAAGGTCGTGAATTCGAACGCAAATAATCACGTGTTGGCCGTGCGTTATTTAATCTTTACTCAAGTGCGAATGATGAGTCCAACATGTCACTGTGATGGCTTCAAACGTGTAATACAAAAGGTAACAGCAGGAACTTGGGCGCTGATTTGCTTTGCAAGGAAGTTATATGGTGGCCAGTCAGGCAAGTCGGTCTGTTACTAAACTTGCTGCTTGTTCATGATAATCATGCAATCGTCCCTTGCTTGTACTAGCCGAGGAAAGCTACTGTTGACCGAAACTAACTTTCTAAATCATTTGCAAAGCTTACTTTGATATTATAATCCAGAGAATATGCGTCAGACCTACACTAACTTTTTAAATCATTTGCAAAGCTTACTTTGATATTATAATCCAGAGAATATGCGTCAGACCTACACTAACTTTCTAAATCATTTGCAAAGCTTACTTTGATATTATAATCCAGAGAATATGAATCAGACCGAGACTAACTTTCTAAATCATTTGCAAAGCTTACTTTAATATTATAAATCAGAAAATGTTCCTCACATCGACAACAAGACTTCACGAAAAACAAAGAAATGAGGTATCAAATGTTCTTATTTAGTTTAATCTTGGCTACACCTAAAATGTGGAATCGTTTCCCTACCGTAGAAGCGGAATATTCCGATCTCCTAATATCTAAATGAGGAGTATAATTCATTCATGCCTTTTGTTGACGCTTCCTGAATATCAGGATGCAGCGGTTTTATTTGCTAGTCCCTTCGTTTATTTATCTATTATCAGTTATCCTTATCACTTGTCTCTATCTACAGCTGATTTCCTTTTGGGGCCCCTATTGGTTTCATAATCTAATTGTCTCTGTCCATAAGGGTTTTCAGCTAATGATTTAGAGAGAGAGAGAGAGAGAGAGAGAAGGAGGAGAAGAGGAGAGGAGAGGAGAGAGAGGAGAGAGAGAGACCTATATTCCTAAATTATTCTGATGATTCCAACATCAGGTTTATCGGTTTTATTTATCCATTTCCTCATATCTGTCTATCACCTATCCTTATTACTCTCTCTCTCTCTCTCTCTCTCTCTCTCTCTCTCTCTCTCTCTCTCTCTCTCTCTCTCTCTCTCTCTCTCTCATTTGCCTTTGGAGCCCACTTGGGTTTATAAGCTAATTGGCTCCATGAAGTTTTTCAGATGAAGATTTAGAGAGAGAGAGAGAGAGAGAGAGAGAGAGAGAGAGAGAGAGAGAGAGAGAGAGAACATGCGAAGCTGAATTCGTCTCATCCTGTGAAAACTGGAAGACGCAAAATGTCACAAAAAAACTAGAAAGTTTGTCAAAAAATAAAAACAAATAAATATAATAAAAACCTAGAAAGTTTGTGTTCAATATAACAAACTAAATATAATAAAAACCTAGAAAGTTTGTGTTCAGTACCCCTGGTGATTTCCAATAACGATTTGATTTTGTAACGTTATATCTTCATATACCTAGTATAGCTTCTTAGGGTGTACGTATGGAAGCATGAGCAAATGTATTTATTGTATGTAAGTATTTCAGGATGAGAAAATGTTCCTATGGGAATTCTTTTTAATTTTATTTCAATTCGTTTATTACCATACTGAATGACCTATTAGGTCCCAGTGCCTGCACTGAGGCAGCTGAAAGTCAGCTCAGTGGTCTGGGTAAACTACTTTAATATAGTAATAATAATAATAATGATGTAACGTGTATTTTCGCAAATAAACCCCTTCCCCCCCTTTTCAGGACTGGAACTCCTGGACAGTGAGCGGCTTATTCGACTTGCAATTTCCTGGCTTAATGACGATGTCAAACGGTTAATTTCTCCATTCATTCACATCTATTTTTGATGTGTGTGGTATTGGTAACAATATCCACATTTATTATTATTTTTTTGCAACAAGTCCATATTTTTTATATCTATCTATCTATCTATCTAATCTATCTATCTTTCTATCTATTTTTATATATATATAATATCTATATATTATATATATACGTATATTATATATATATATATATATATATGTTTTGATATATATATATATATATAATATATTTCTATTTCGGTATTAAAAGATGTTATTAAAAAATTTATTGATAAGACTAAATATCACCTTCAAATGTAATAAATAGTTAAAATGATGTGTTACGGATTGAAAATTAACCATGGCACGTTTAATTACCCATTATTCAAATTGGATATGTACGAATATATATATATAATAAATATATGATATAGATAGATATATATATAGTAATATAATATATATATAATATTTATATATATATATATTATATATTATTTATAATTATTAATATAATATACATATAAAACATTTGTTAAACCAAATTCACATCCACTGCACAAGCTTCTTCACTGGACCATGCATACCTCGATGTACATTATGACGAAGGTTAAATTTCTCTCTGACCTTTCAAACCGGGTCACAGACCCCTATCTCTGGGGGGTCAAAAAGTGACATCGTATCTCTTCAGCAATGTAATTAATTCTTGTCAGTCACGAGTCCCACAATTGGGAAAAATATCCGTCAAAGATCCTAATGAATCCTTCAATATAATCCTGCTGGCAAACGAGCAAAGATACAGGACTAAAAAATAAAAATAAAAACCTGCTGGTAAACAAGCAAGCATACAAGATTAAAAAAAAACTGCTGGTAAACAAGCAAATACACAGGATTAAAACAAAAATAAATTATCAACCTGCTGGTAAACAAGCAAACAAACAACATTTAAAAAAACTGATGCTAAAAAGCAAACACACAGAACTAAAATAGAAATAAAACTGCATGTAAACAAGCAAACAAAGAAGATTAAAAAAACCTGCTGGTCAAAAAAGCAAACACACAGGACTAAAATAAATAACAACCTGCTGGTAAACAAGTAAATATCCAGGACTAAATAAAAAACCTGCTGGTAAACAAGTCAACACACAAGACTAAAACAAAAAGAAACCTATTAAACAAGCAAATACGCAGGACTAAAAAAAACCAGCCGATTAAAAGAGAAAACTTATTCTGGGCTAAAACAAAAAATAACCTGCTGGTAAACAAGCACACAGGACTAAAACAAACAACCAAAAATACTGCTGGTAGACAAGCACACAGGACAAAAAAAAAAAAAAAAAAAAAACCCTGCTGGTAAACAGGCAAACTAAAAAAAAAAAACGAAAAAAATAATCCTCCCGTCAGATGTAAATATTTTAATTCACTTGGATATTCTCCTCTACCTCCTGGAACATCTCCTTCCATTTTTCCCTTCCTGCTTTGTCCATGACCCCCTTAATTGTTTTGGTAGCTCAGTCCTCCAGAATCCTCTCCAGCGACGCCATAGGGTTTCCAGTTCCAGAACCGGGAGGGGGGAGACGGCTGAAGTATTCCTTCCAGAGCACAAAGGAGAGGGTGGGGGGGGGGATTTGAAGGAGCTTTCTAGCGTCCATGATGGGATTCCCGTATTTTCACATTCTCTTTATTCTACTCTACGATGTAGGCAGGAATTTTCTTTCTGGGGTAAAATATGTAAATTTTGTGTCCTACTCGGCCCATAGGGCAAGGAAGCATATTTTCCTTTTCTCTCCTTTCGTTCCCTCACCTCCCCCCCCCCATAACCCACCCCCCACCCCCTTAGTTCGGAGAGGAGTACTTAATGGCAACATAAATAACCCCTTTTGGAGAATTTTTACATGAGTAATTAGTGTTCCGGTTAATGTCCTAAAAACGTACGTGTAATGATATGTATGTATGTATGAATATTACAATAAATACACATGTATATGTTTATATACATATATATGCACATATATATATCTATACATGTGAGCACGCGTAAGCAGGCACCTTTCCTTAAACGCACTCATTGCACACTTTACGAAAAATTACTCGACCTCATAAGAAAGCAAATTCGATAAAAGATGATTATACGTTCACCAGAAGGGGGAAAATTTCATCTTGAGAATAATGAAGATATCATAATAATAATAATAATAAAAAAAAAAATAATGATAATAATAATAATAATACTAATAATAAAAATAATAATAATAATAATAATAATAATAATAATAATAATAAACACAACCAAACATTAACCAAAGTTGCCAAAGCTTTTACTTCATTAACTTGACATAATCATGATTATTTTTTTTTCCATCAGTCATCCTATTCGAAAGGATTGTTTTTTTATAGTGTTGGGTTCCGGGTTGCATCCTGCCTCCTTAGAAGTCCATCGCTTTTCTCATTACGTGCATTGTTTTTTGTAGCGCAGTCTTCTGCACGATTACTGGAGCTACTTTGGCATCTAGTTTTTCCCGGGTCCTTTTCAGGGATCTTTTGGTTGTGCCTAGTGTTCCTATGATTATGGGTACAATTTCCATCTTCATATCCCTAATCCTTCTTATTGCTATTTTCAGATTTTGATACTTTTTATTATTATTATTAATTATTATTATTATTTCATTATTATATTAGATTATATTATTATTATTATTTGGTCTATCTCAGTCCTCCAATTCGACTGGGTGTATTATTATTATTATTTATTATTATTATTATTATTTATTAGTTATTATGTTATTATTATTAGTTTGTACTTAAGAAGCAGACCCTCTCTCAAGCATACTTTAATAAAAGTAATGGCTACTTCAGCAGCGTTACACTTGTAGAGATTCTTTTCTATTTTACGAATAGCGGCTTTTTCCGGGCTACTTAAACAGGCTATAGTAGAGCGCCTATAGAGGTCATGATCAAATACAGTGCCAAAATAGGTGTATATATTTGAATTTTACAGATAAACTGTGATACCATAGTCATCAAAGTCATTAACGATTTTCTCTCTCTCTCTTAAAGCGAGCTTTCGTTTGGAGCTGCCAGACATCCTCGGGCTGGGAAGCTGAGGGTGGACTGATCTTGGTGTGGTGTCCGTCCTCCTTATGGACAACAGATCAAACGATTCAAGAGACGAACAGCCACTTCGAAGATCTAGGCGTTTACCTGGTTTGCCGTTGGAGAACGAGGGGATAACGTGGAGAGCCAACTACATCATCAAACAGGCTATTTGTAAACGAGTCAAAAAAACAAAGTTCTTGTATGGTTACTGTTAATAATCGTATTCAGATTGACAAAGAGGACAGTGCAGGTCTTCGAAAGCTTTCTCCTTTGTATTTTAAATAACAAGATCAGACATATTGTGGATTTACTTTTCCATTTTATTTTATTAACTCACGTGATTATGAGGTTTCTTTGAATTTTTATCCACGTCTACACTCATGGAACGGACATCGGTGATTTTTCCTAACCAAGAAGAACTTTGTGAATATAGGAAGCTAGTAGGAAGATGGAGTTCTTTCATCAAAAAGAAAAGCCAGCTTAAATTCTTGAAAAACTGTTTACAAGAACACGTAGTGCCAAGAACTTATGGTCGCATCAGTTACAAGTCATTTGGAGGCAAGGAATTCCCAGAGTACCAGCGAATGTTTCTTGAGGACAGGGTCTAGTAGGCGGCATGGGAAGTAGAATCTGCACATTTGGGATTGAGAAGACAGATGGCGGCTCTAGAAGAACTTCTTCAATCAGCTAGGTTCGAGGGCGCCAAACGAAATGCAGGTGAGGTGGCTTTGTACATGGGTGTGGCACATAATTCCAAGTTAAACAATAAACTAAAAAGACTGATTGATAAGACTATTTGGACAAAAATCGGACAGAATAATCACATTACCAATTTATCTTCCCTTGCTATCACTAAAGAACTAAAAGAATTATTGGGTTTGGGTTTAAGCTGTTGTTTAGGAACAAGTAAACACGACTTGTTACAGGGCATTTGCAATATAAATTATTTTAATTTCAGACATAATGATTTTCAATTGAACTTTTTAAAAGTTATTTTATTAGATAATCATCTGGGTAAACAGAACAGTATTTTAACGAAAAGACACAAACTAGCCCTTTTAAATTTAAAAGACAACAAAGACATCAGAATAGTGAAAGGTGATAAAGGTAGGTCACTGGTGATTATGGATACTAATACATACAATTCGAAAGCAATTGACTTACTAAGTAATGATAATACTTATACTAAATTGTCAGAGTTGCCGTCGGTAACCTCTCTACAAATAAAATTCAACAGAGACGTGCGGAAAATAGCCAATACCCTCACGATGACTGAACAAAAACTGTTAGTTTTGAGTAAAATATCAAAGAAAATGCCGAGTCTCCCTTACTTTTACGGCATACCAAAACTTCATAAAACAGGATGCCATCTACGTCCCATTATAGCTACTTGTAATTCGCCACAATCTGTTATGGCTGTGTGGTTAGCCGAACAGCTAACCCATTATTAGGCACCTTTTCCAATGCTCACTTACTCCATTCAAGTAACTTTATAGACAGGCTTAGGACCCTGGGTAATGTAAGAGGAAAAATGATTAGCCTAGATGTTACGGCTCTTTTCACTAATGTGCCCCTAGAGTTTGTCCTTACAAAATTAAAAGATAAACAGATCAGAAACTTGGTAAATTGTTTATTAACTTCCCTATTCCTACAGAACAGTTTTTAGACTTGATTCGTCTATGTGTCTCATCCACAATATTTTCATTCAACAATGAAGGCTATAAACAAAAATTTGGCGTAGCCATGGGTTCACCCTTATCCCCCATACTTGCAAATTTGTGCATGGAATTTGTAGAAATTGAAATACTCTCCAAATGAGATCCAAATCTAAAACCACTCATTTGGGTAAGATATGTCGACGATATCTTCGTAATTTTCCAAGGTAATCAAATAGACTTCGAACAGTTTTTGAGATTTGTCAATAGCATACTACCTTCCATTCAATTTACAGTGGAATATGAAGTGGAAAATAAGCTGCCCCTTCTGGATGTTTTGGTATACCATGACCCTATTACATTTAGTTATAAATTTAGTGTTTACAGAAAAGTGACTAATGCTGAAGCTTATGTCCACCTCTATTCTTTTCATAATAAAGAAGTAAAGCAAAATATAATGATAAATTTAATTCTAAGAGCCTTGAAAATATGTGATCCTGAATATATTGACAGCAAATTTGAACATATAAAAGAAGTTTTTGGAAAATTATGCTATCCAGAAAATTTCAAAAATAATGCCTTCATTAAAGCCAAAAGGATTTTCTATATAAAAAGTCAATATGAGTACAAAAAAGAATAAAAAAAAGTATCTAACCTTACCATTTAATCTCAACTTACGAAATATTAGAAAAACAGTAAATGAAAAAGGTGAAGAAAAGGTCAACCTGGTCTTCAACTATAAGAATACACCCAAAGGCTGTCTCATGCAAAATAATAACTCCAACCAAAGCTTTAACAAAGAAATTGGTGTTTATGAAATACCTTGTCTGGATTACGATAAGAAATATTACGGAGAAAGTGGGAGGGGACTACCAATCAGAATTAATGAACACAAAAGAGCTTATAATTTACATGCTGAGAATAATGCACTAGTCTCACATAGTTTAAATGACGATCACTGCATAAATTGGAACGAGTCAAAAGTAATCTTCAATAGTAAGGATACAGGTATTAGAAGGTTAGTTGAAGGAGCAATTATTAACAGGGGTCTCTCTATGGAAGGCAATAAAGCCTTTACGCAAGACGATTTTATTTTAAATGAAATAATTTGCTGTCAATTTATAAGAGAATATAACAGAAAGGTTGCATAGTAATAACACCAATAATCTAGCCACCTCTGATACTGCCGCTGCCTCATCTTCTTTCGTTCAGGTAACAGGGACACAACCCGTGTCCCTTGTTGTAGGCGCCCAAGCTGCTATGGACCAAGGTATATGGACAAAAGAGAAAAACGATTCAAGAGACGAACCGCCACTTCGAAGATCTAGGCGTTTAGCTGGTTTGCCGTTGGAGAACGAGGGGATAACTACATCATCAAACAGGCTATTTGTAAACGAGTCAAAAAAAAAACAAAGTTCTTGTATGGTCCCGGTTAATAATTGTATTCAGATTTACAAGGAGGACCGTGCAGGTCTTCGAAAGCTTTCTGCTTTGTATTTTAAATAACAAGATCAGATATATTATTGTGGATTTAATTTTCCACTATTATTATTATTATTATTATTATTATTATTATTATTATTATTATTATTATTATTATTATTTTTTTTTTTTTTTTTTTTTTTTTTTTTTTGGCTCTATCACAGTCCTCCAATTCGACTGGGTGGTATTTATAGTGTGTGGTTCCGGGTTGCATCCTGCCTCCTTAGGAGTCCATCACTTTTCTTACTATGTGCGCCGTTTCTAGGATCACACTCTTCTGCATGAGTCCTGGAGCTACTTCAGCCTCTAGTTTTTCTAGATTCCTTTTCAGGGATCTTGGGATCGTGCCTAGTGCTCCTATGATTATGGGTACAATTTCCACTGGCATATCCCATATCCTTCTTATTTCTATTTTCAGATCTTCATACTTATCCATTTTTTCCCTCTCTTTCTCTTCAGCTCTGGTGTCCCATGGTATTGCAACATCAATGAGTGATACTTTCTTCTTGATTTTGTCAATCAATGTCACGTCTGGTCTATTTGCACGTATCACCCTATCTGTTCTGATACCATAGTCCCAGAGGATCTTTGCCTGATCGTTTTCTATCACTCCTTCAGGTTGGTGCTCGTACCACTTATTACTGCAAGGTAGCTGATGTTCTTTGAACATATCTGGTTCTTAGGGCCTGATCTTGTGCCGCTGTTATCATTCCTTCAGTTTCCTTCTTGATCTCTCCCCTCAGTATCCATTGCCACGTGTCATCGCTGGCTAGTTCTTTAGTCTGTCTCATGTATTGTCCGTGCATTGGTTTGTTGTGCCAGTCCTCTGTTCTGTTTGTCATTCTCCTGTCTCTGTATATTTCTGGGTCTTCGTCTACTTTTATTAGTCCTTCTTCCCATACACTCTTTAGCCACTCGTCTTCACTGGTTTTCAGATATTGCCCCAGTGCTCTGTTCTCGATGTTGACGCAGTCCTCTATACATAGTAGTCCTCTCCCTCCTTCCTTTCGTGTTATGTATAGTCTGTCCGTATTTGCTCTTGGGTGTAGTGCTTTGTGTATTGTCATATGTTTCCTGGTTTTCTGATCTATGCTGCGGAGTTCTGCCTTCGTCCATTCCACTATTCCTGCGCTGTATCTGATTACTGGCACTGCCCATGTGTTTATGGCTTTTATCATATTTCTGGCGTTGAGTTTTGACTTGAGTATCGCCTGGAGTTTCTGCATATATTCTTTCCTGATCGTGTCCTTCATCTCTTGGTGTTTTATATCCCCTCCTTCCATTATTCCCAGGTATTTGTATCCAGTCTCATCTATGTGTTTGATGTTGCTCCCATCTGGTAGCTTTATCCCTTCAGTTCTTGTTACTTTGCCCTTTTGTATGTTGACTAAGGCGCATTTTTCTATTCCAAACTCCATCCTGATGTCCCCAGTACAATCCTTACAGTCTGGATTAGGGTATCTATTTCCTTGATGCTCTTACCATACAGCTTGATGTCGTCCATGAACATCAGATGGTTAATTCTGTTGCCTCTTTTCTTGAGTTGGTACCCGGCATCCATCTTCTGTAGTACTTTTGTCATGGGAATCATGGCTACTACGAAGAGTAGTGGGGACAGTGAGTCTCCCTGGAAGATCCCTCTCCTGATATTAACCTCTGCTAGTCTTATTCCAGAGCTTGTAAGTATTGTATTCCAGTTGCGCATTGTATTTTTGAGGACGCTGATGGTGTTTTCCTCTGCCCCATATATTTTCAGGCATTCTATTAGCCAAGTGTGTGGTATCATGTCGAAGGCTTTCTTATAGTCTATCCATGCCATGCTTAGGTTGGTTTTCCTTCTCCTACTGTTCTTCATTACCATTTTATCTATCAGGAGCTGGTCTTTTGTACCCCTACACTTCCTTCTGCAGCCTTTCTGTAGGTGGGCGATGGTGTTTGTCTCCTCTAGGTAGTTGTTTAGCCTTTCACTGATGATGCCTGTTAGTAACTTCCACATTATTGGTAGGCAGGTGATAGGCCTGTAGTTACTGGCTATATTTCCCTTACACTTGTCTTTTTGTACTAAGGATGTCCTTCTTGTGGTCATCCATTTGGGTGCATGGTGATTTAAGATACAATGCTGGAGTTGTTCTGCTATTCGTGAGTGTAGGGACTTGAAGTTTTTGAGCCAGTATCCATGGACTTCATCGGGACCTGGGGCTTTCCAGTTTGGCATTTTCTTTAGTTGGTGTCTGACTATGTCTGTCGTGATCTCTGTGAATCTTTGTATTATTATTATTATTATTATTATTATTATTATTATTATTATTATTATTATTATTATTATTATTATTATTATTTAAAGAAAACTCATAATCTCATGACTCAATAAAATGGGGAAGTAAATCCACAGTAGTATGCTTGTTTGATTTTATTTTTTAATATTTAAAAAAAAAATCAAGCATTCTACTGTAGACTTACTTTCCCATTATTATTTTTATCACTATTATTATTTATTATTATTATTATTATTATTATTATTATTATTATTATTATTATTATTATTATTATTTAGGTAGAAGACCCTCTTTCAAGGAGCAATCTCCTTCAATAGAACATATTATTATTGTTTTTGTTGTTGTTGTTGTAAAATATAAAATTTCATTTGGGAGCAATGTTTCTTTTCTCTTTGACATTTACGCCTTTTCAATTCATACTCCCAGTTAATGACAGGATATTTTTAGAGAGCTGTTACGCAAGATTTGACGCAAGGATAAGTCCGTAAATTACTTTGAACTATCTAGCATTATACTCGGCTCAGAACCTATGGTTACAAGGCCATGTCAACACTATTTCTCGACTGTATTTCAGTATCTTTCTTGGCATACTATCTGGGTATAATCTCTGTAATTTCTCCTCGTTCAGATAATCATGGTAACTCGAAAAAGCTAGAAACATTCCATCCATATCAAGGAACATAATGCATAATTGTAAAAAAATTAGTTTGGAAATAATAATAAGGATAAATGTTTAAACAATATAAGCCACAGACATACAAGGAAACGAATATGTTAATAAGTAAATACATTACTTAGAAAAGCAACTCGATTCTCGATTTTAACGTTTCAGTATAAACTGTAGGTCTCGGAAATACTGAAACTCTCTTGTATTAATTCCTAGAAAAAAAAAGAAACTAACTTAGGCATTTGATGGCAGAAGATTAGAGACTACACACCACGACATCTGGTATCAAGTGAAAAAAAAAATAGTCTATATGGTTTAACGTTTTAAGAAAATTCCTACTCATTATTTCTCCGCGCTGTTGGTTTAGCGGCAGGTATGGGGGGAGAATTACGAGGAGATTGGTCGGACGGGAATTAACCTTGGACCTAAATCACAAACCTCTTCCACCCATAAAGACGAAGATCGTAGATCGTGGACTGCAATAAACTATGGGACTCGAGGGATGGAAAGTCCGCTGATAGCAGCCTGTGAGAAATCCCTTCGTACTCGACAAAGGACAATGATAAATAAAGTAAATATTATGGTGGACGCTTTTGTACGAGTTGTGTACCTGTGTTTACTTTACAGTTAGTAATACCCTGTCTCGTAGCGCGAACGCTGGAATAAACACCTCATTGTAAGACTGACTTGTAGGCCAAAAATCTCTAATTCAGGATAAATAATGACGTCATGATGAATAGCTATATCATGGCCTTTGTCTTTTCTTATTCAGAAGTTTAGGTAACTCGGGTCTGTTGTTGATAGTTGTTATATATAAGTATAATGACGGCAGAACGGGAAGAAGAAAATATGACTGATGATGGTATGGGAAATATGAGGAGAAAGTTATGGTCAAGTTTTCTTAAATTAGTGTGCCAGCAAGAAGATATATATATATATATATATATATATATATATATATATATATATATATATATATATATATATATATATATATATATATATATATATATATATATTCTTTTTTTTAATAAAAAGGGTTCTGAACATACAGGTTGCATTGTTTAAAAATCCCCAATTCTCATTTGATTTCCCACCGCAAGAAGGTTTATTTTTATTTAAAAAAAAACAGTTTTTCCTTAAAAGAAAGGTATGAATCGTGTAAACGTTAAGGACAGAGTATGTTTTACTCTGGTCTGGGAAAAATAGGAGGTGGTTACGGTAGAGCTTTCTTGTGATTATACCAGCAAATACATATTCAAACAGGAATGGATTCAGAACATAAACCACCTTGAATATGCTCTTTGGGTTGTACTGGTCAAAACTTCTAAATTGTGTTTTATTTCAAAGTTCAAGACGGTTTATTTTCTATATCTAAAATGACACATATTTGCTTACAACAAAGTTATGCATCGTATGCATGACCCTGCAATACAATATTATTCATACCTGGCTACTGTACATGTATTACATATCCATGATTGTAGTCGAGTGCATGCCTATGTGTGTTGGCTTGAATAGGAGACTGTGAAATTATATTTATTGTGATAGGGTGAAAAATTAACACGGGCATGCAGATTTGGAGTTGAGATTTTCATTGCATCACACTGTCAGTGTGTGTTTGTATGTGTGTGTGTGTGTGTGTGTGTGTCATACTGTTTGGGTTTACAAGAATTACAGGTCACTGCCGTGAGACTAATGGCGGTAATGCATACTATTATATACTATTTGGGATCCACAGAATTGTAATACGTTCGGATTTTAAAATTTATAAGGAGCAATAAACGAGAAAATATTAAGGACGTATCCCTCCCTACAAAATACACATTTGAACATCTAACGATGCATATGAAAGTTTCATTATTGAAAACCAATAGACATATCAGGTTTTATTATATGATACCCAGACCTTTTGATCTACACAATAATTACTTACAAATGTCTTTCAACATGTAATTTGTTCTGTTCCAAAGAATATTGGTTTCAACCTACCACGGCAGACCCCACACTGCACCAGTAACTGATCATGGAAATTTTTTTCATCGGCCTGGGATGGGAGAGGCGCGAACCCACGACATCTGAGCGGCGTGTCACGACACTAGCCACCATACCAGCGGACATAAATAACGAAGTCGTGCATAGGAGTGAAAATGGAAATAGGATGTGAAGTCATTTGAATTACAGCCGCCTGGTTAACGTGGCATTCCAGCAAAATTATTGATAAAATCTTTAAAAAAAGTCCATCGAATGACATCTCCCAGCTGTGACGTCTTTTGGATGTCAATTATGCGCGTTCTCCTAAAACAATCAGTAACTTTCCCCAAGACTAAAGTTATAATTTCGTCGAATTAGATAACTTCACGAGAGAGAGAGAGAGAGAGAGAGAGAGAGAGAGAGAGAGAGAGAGAGAGTTTACAATGGAAAGTATCGAAACATGTTATCTTGTTATTTATATCTTGTAATTTTTTATAAAGAGAGAGAGAGAGAGAGAGAGAGAGAGAGAGAAGAGAGAGAGAGAGAGAGAATATTAATTCAGAACTGATCGGTGGAATGATGTTATTTAACCCCAATCTATTCACAAATATAACAACTTACAAAACTCTGACCAAACAATGTCCACCATCGCTGCAGGGAAACAAAACCGAACCTGATCGAAATGTCTTTAAATGTTGCAGAAATCATTTTCCCCGATGCACTTACAGACGAATATCCAATCAACATTAACAAACGCTAATCGACTTTTTAATAAGTCGATTAATTACAAGACTTTCCCCAGTTACGCCAACTTTTGCGGTGGGGGGAGAGCGGAAAGTTTTGATTGGTTATGTTTATATGAATGAATGTGAAACTGTGGAAATGAGACCAATTGTTTTTATCAGAACGATTGTCATTCGCTTTTGACAATTACGTGTCGCGTCGTCATGTAATTCTATTTCGCTCTTCGAGTTATTGAATGTCATTCAATTTGTTTGTCTTCGTATCTGTCAAGATTTGACTTTGCCAGTAATGTTTTGGTATAATAATAATGATAGGTTTTAATGAAAATAATGGCTATTTCACCCCCGTGTATTTTGTATAGACGTTTCCCTATAGAATAGAGAAACTTCTATACAAAGGAAACGCGACTGAAGTAGCCATTATTTTCAATAATAATAATAAGAACAGAATAAGAATAAGAATAAGAATAAGAATAAGAATAAGAATTTATATGCACCAATTTTGACTCTGTATTTGATCATGACCTCTATAGCCTGTTTAAGTAGCACGGAAAAAGCCGCTATTCGTGAAATAGAGAAGAATCTCTACAAGAGTAATGCCGCTGAAGTAGCCATTACTTTTAATAAAGCATGCTTGAGAGAGGGTCTGCTTCCTAAGTACAATAATAATAATAATAATTAATAATAATAATAATCAATATAATAATAATAATAATAATAATAATAAATAATGCTATTTTGAATATAATAATAATAATAATAATAATAATAATAATAATAATAATAATAATACTATTTTGAATATATACTTACACCTACTCCATTGTGGAGTTCTTCTACATTTTAATGATTCCTGCTATCATTAAAACATAAATTAATATTCATAACAATCCTAACCCTGGCAAAGTCTTTAGACTCAAGTTGGGAAAATATTGTCCATCATTAATGATTTCAGCTCATTTTACCTTTGCAGTATAACTACCTTAATTGAGTTGAATTGAATATAGAATTTAGGCCAAAGGCCAAGTACTTGGACCTATGAGGTCATCCAGCGCTGAAACGGAAATTGACAGTAAAAGGTTTGAAAGGTGCAACGTGATTAAAACCTCGCAGTTGCACTATGAATCAATTGTTAGGAGAGGGCGGAAAGTAAGAGGGAAGAAAGATAAATATGAAAGGAGGTACAGTAAAAGGAACGAAAGGTGCTGCAGCTAGGGGTTGAAGGTACGCTGCAAAGAACCGCAAGTAATGCCTACAGTGCACCGAAATATCTTAATTAAAGCGAATTTCGTTGGCACTGTGCCTTGCTGATTAAGAAATGGATCAGTGGCAAAAGCTTTATCCTAAAGAAAAGTTACTCAGTATTAACACTACTAACTTGAAAGTGCTGTGAAGGATAATACACTACGTCCAGTATTTTTAAAAAAATCGCAGAGAATTGCAACTTATAGATTGTTATATATTTTTGACAGACCATTAAGTAATTTTAATCAAACTACCTAGACAGGCAAGTGTGAAGGTAGAGCACAAATACCAATAAAGCTACCAGTGTCTGATCAATGAAATATGAGACACCTGGCTATCGTAGGTTAACTGTTGAGGGTTGCCAAAACCCTTTTCAATAAGCGTAGGGTTATCTGACAATAAAGGTGATACTGAAATCGTTCTGTAGGATATCAAAATTATCCCAATAAACTTCATATATTCCAGGCAGAAGTCGATAAACATAATTACAGATGCGAGACCCGCTTACGGGGAATTATGGAAAATAAATAAATAAATAAATAAATAATATTTATTACGTCAAGGGGAATTCGGGATAAAACCAGTCAGTAATTTAGATCCCTCGCAAGAATATTTTTACAGACACGCGGCCAAATCTAGCGAGACTTCCCGGTGAAAAGGATTACCGAAGGATTCATGCATGCATAATTACACACGCATGAGAGTCCCCGATGCAAAATTACGTTTTATTTCATGAATGAAGTAATTAGAGAGAGAGAAAGATGTTGGTTCATCATGTATGCTCGGAGTCACTCGCGTTTTTATTTCGCGGGCAATTCTGCTTAGATTCGCTTAATGGCCAAGCTGGGAAATGCCAGACACATCATTACTGCGTGATAAGAAACCGCCTCGGTATATCCCCGTCCGGCGAACAATGCATAAACGTAAATAACTGCATTCCTGCTTTTGCATGTCGAATGTGACTTACGGCATTCATGCATTTGAAGCTGCTTCTTATACGTCCTGGAATTGCTTCTGTTGTCTGTGTGTTTGTCTTTTATTTAGTTGTTCATAGACTCATGAAACGGGTCCTAAGAAGAGTCAACTAGATTTTGGATGTTTTAGCAGTTTTGAAATAAAATTGCTCATTATCAATTTACTATTGCGATATTAAAGTTCTTCTATTGAATAATTATTCATACCTGATTGAAACCTCGGTATTATAAGTAATCACAATACCATGACCATATATATATATAACACATGTCTGATGTATTTTCTTGTTCAATTTTTATGAATGTCAATGTTCGTGTGGTTTTTTTTTTACTGTCAAGTGAACGAAAGTAGAAGCATTCATGAATAAAAGGAAGCTAAAATAAAGCCTCGAGAAAAGTACATTGCAAAAGTACTTTTAGTAGCCTTAATGAATTGTGAAGGAGGTCCATCATTAACCGTGCATAGAAATATATCAGAAAGACAGATGTGTATGTAAACAGACATATATACATACTTACAAACGAACATACATTTCATATTATACATACTATAAGATATATATATATATATAAATATATATATATATTATATATTATATAACTATATAATTATTATATTATATATATATATATATGTATATATATAATATATATATATTATTATATTATATATACATATATATATATATATAGATATATATATATATATATATATAATATATATATATATATATTAATACAGAGAGAGAGAGAGAGAGAGAGAGAGAGAGATGCGTCGTAACGGGAAAAGAATTCTTCCTAAAGGCCCCGGATGTGTGTGTGTGTGTGTGTGTGTGTGTGTGTGTGTGTGTGTGTGTACAAGACGATCAAAGTCTGACCCGCAAGCAAAAAAGCTCGGACGATCACGGCATATGATCTGTGGATCAACTTTGATATCAGCCTCTTTCAAATTCCCAAAGACCTAAGGTGAAAGTAAACGTCCCTGCTGAGTCTTTTGATAGATCTAATGGCGTTCTCATGTTCTCTCCTCCTCCTCCTCCTCCTCCTCCTCCTCCTCCTTCTTCTTAAGCTCCGTTGATGACATATTTGAGAAACATGAAAGAAAATTACGAGGATGGCAAACATTGAGATCTTAAGGTTTCTGCGTCGATTCGTTAGTGGTCTGTGGGTGGAGGGTATGTGAGGGTATAGGTGCCCGTCCACGTTTTTAAGATGTTCCGTTTTCAGGACTCGTGGTCTAAAACAGAATCTCCAAGTATTCGTTTATTAGGTTAAACAGCGAAGACACTCGCGTTTATGATTCAAGATCCTTCTTGGGAGAGCAAAGCATTTGCCTGTCTGTATTTAACTGTGGGTCGTCCAGATTTACCTGGTAATGGATTAATGAACATTCATTTTGCTTTTAGGTTCCTACTGGAAGTTTCTTTCAATTTATTCTACTGTTTTATTTTTCTGGATAAAACAGCACGAGAGTCTGACTCATTTACCTGTTGGGGACTGAGAATCTAACAACGAGTTTCTCTCATTAAGCTGCTTTAGGACAAAGTAATATTGAAGTTTACGAGTAAACTCGGTGTTGTAAATTTCTGATTCCAAATTTATAAACATTTGCCCCTGATCAAGCAAAAAGGTCAGTGGCGATTCAAAACCACGTCAAATACGAAATCTCGTTTTGTCCATAGATTTCACATAAGATTAACATACAAGGGTCGTGAGTAAAATAGTAGTAGTTGTGGTAGGTAATGATAAAGCAGAGTAAGTTTATCATAATAATTAAAAAATTGGTCTAAACTCCACACAAAAAACTCACTACCATGATGCAATACATTAATACCCTAATACTATTCTCCAAGCATTGATACATTTATATATATATATATATATATATATATATAATATATATATATATATATATATATATATATATATATATATATATATATAGATATATATATATATATATATATATATATATACATATATATATATATATATATATATAGATATATATATATATATATATGAGTGTGTGTGGTGTGTGTGTGTGTGTGTGTGTGTTGTGTGTGTGTGTGTATGGGTAATTTTGCGTATGAATAATTTTTTTATATTTTTTTGACAAGGTGTCACTTGTTTCTGTATTTCCCTTTGGAAACTTGAATTTCAAGCCAGTGACCACTGTGGGATTGTTCCAGATGTCTAGGTTTCATCTTCTGAATAATAATAATAATAATAATAATAATAATAATAATAATAATAATAATATAATAATAATAATAATAATAATAATAATAATAATATTTTGGTAGAAGACACTCTTTTGGCACAAATACTGTTAAAAGAATGGCAGAATTAAGCGAGTTGATTTTATATATTGTTTTTTCTATTTTTCCTTACAATTCGCTTGCCAGGCTCAGCGATGTTTCTGAGTAACTGACCAATATTCATATTGGGAATTTTTCAAAAATCATAAATGCTGAAGGTAATCTTTATTGGAACAGGATATCTGGTCCAGGTCAAGCAGGGGTCGTCGTCAGTGCTGGTATTATTCCGTAGGCGTACGCCTACGGAATAATACCAGCACTGACGACGACCCCTGCTTGACCTGGACCGATATCCTGTTCCAATAAAAGATTACCTTCAGCATTTATGATTTTTGAAAATTCCCAATATGAATATTGGTCAGTTACTCAGAAACATCGCTGAGCCTGACAAGCGAATTGTAAGGAAAATAGAAAAAACTATATATAAAATCAACTCGCTTAATTCTGGCATTCTTTTTAACAGAATAATAATAATAATAATAATAATAATAATAATAATAATAATAATAATAATAATAATAATAATAAGAACCAGATATGTTCAAAGAACGATAGACGGAAATAAACATACTTCTCCCATATGTAGGAAGTGCAATACGAAAAAATTAAACCATAAACCACATAGCAAGCGAATGCCCCCGCACTTGCACAGCAACCAGTACAAAAAGAGGCATGCTTCAGTGACAAAAGCCCTCCACTGGAGCCTATGCAAGAAACCATCAGCTACCTACAGTAAATAAAGTGGTACGAGCAACCTACCTGAGGGAATGATAGAAAACGATCAGGCAAAGATCCTCTGGGACTATGGTATCAGAACGGATAGGGTGATACGTGCAAATAGACCAGACTTGACGTTGATTGACAAAGTCAAGAAGAAAATTATCACTCATTGATGTCGCAATACCATGAGACACCAGAATTGAAGAGAAAGGAGAGGGAAAAAATGGATAAGTATCAACATCTGAAAATAGAAATAAGAAGGATATGGGATATGCCAGTGGAAATCGTACCCATAATCATAGGAGCACTAGGCACGATCCCAAGATCCCTGAAAAGGAATCTAGAAAAACTAGAGGCTGAAGTAGCTCCAGGACTCATGCAGAAGAGTGTGTCCTGGAAACAGCGAATTTAATTTAGTAAGAAAAGTGATGGAATCCTATGGAGGCAGGATGCAAACCGGTATCCCGCACTGTAAGTACCACCCAGTCGAATTGGAGGACTGTGATAGAGCAAAAAAAAAAAAAAAATAAAATAAATAAATAAAATAAATAAATAAATGATAATAATAATAATAATAATAATAATAATAATAATAATAATAATAAAATAATAATAAATTGTACCCATAATCATAGGAGCACTAGGCACGATCCCAAGATCCCTGAAAAGGAATCTAGAAAAACTAGAGGCTGAAGTAGCTCCAGGACCCATGCAGAAGAGTGTGCTCCTGGAAACAGCGAATTTAGTAAGAAAAGTGATGGAATCCTATGGAGGCAGGATGCAAACCGGTATCCCGCACTGTAAGTACCACCCAGTCGAATTGGAGGACTATGATAAAAAAAAAAACAAATAATAATACCCATATAAAGTATTTTTTAGATAATACCCAAGATTTAATCCAAATTACTGCTGTGGACATATCCATACCAACAACAAACCCCTAAATAATATTTAAAGCAATACAACATTATTTTACGCAGCAATCTTCGTTTAGGTCTTTATTATTTTTCTCCTTTGCATCGTATCGTGGATATAAATATAGGCCTCAGGTATTCTTCATAAGAGCCCTGTTTTTGACAGCCGCTGATCCGGGCCTTTATACGGAGAACAAAAGGTCGCCTTCTTTTCTGTCTCTATCGCTGTCATCGCATTTCAAATAGGTCCTATATTTATTCGTGATTTTGAAGTTGTGGTGAATTTTTCTTTTTCTTTTCCGGAGTCATCGTCATCCGTAAACATAATTCATAAAATTCCGTTTGCCCTCCATCAAGAGTTTCAGGTTCACTTGGAATTTCGGAAACGTTCAATCAAGTTCAAAAATGATTCGTATTTCATTTTCACGAGTCCAAAAATGGTCAGAATTCATAAGTAAGTTACAACATTTATTCGCATTTAATCTTCACTAATCCAAATATGGACAGAATCCATACGTAAGTTCAAGAATGATTCGTATTTATTTTTCCCGAGTCCAAAAATGATCATTATTCATATGTAAGCTGAAAATTTTTTCGTATTTAGTATTCACGAGTCCAAAAATGATCAGAATTCATAAGTAAGTTCTAAATTGATTCGTATTTAATTTTCACTGGTCCAAAAATGATCAGAATTCATGAGTAAGTTACAAAATATTTGTAAATAATTATCACGTGTCCAAAAATGATCAGAATTCATAAGTAAGTTACAAAATATTCGTATATAATGATCACGAGTCCAAAGATGATCAGAATTCATAAGTTAAATAAATTATTCGTACTAAATTTTCACGTGTCTAAAAATTATCAGAATTCATAAGTAAGTTAAAAAAATATTCGTATTTAATTTTCACGAGTACTAATGATCAGAATTCATAAGTTAATAAAACAATTTGTCGTATTTAATTTTCACGAGTCTGAGATTTATCAGAATTCATAAGTAAGTTAAAAAAAATTATCTGTATTTAATTTTCACGAGTCCAGAAATGATCAGAATTCATGGCGTGCACTTTAACTTATGACCACTGAAAACATGTTGACCTAGAATTGACTACGCAATGCATCGCATCTTCGGAGGTATTATCATAATATCACAGGCCCTTAGGAAATCCCCTCACCCCAAAATAGAAAAGGGCTTTTCAATTTAGATTATAAAAATATGTGATAAAATAAACAGGCAAGACAACCTATGCACATTTAACAAAATCATAATGAAACGTAATAGACTTATCCATACCCTGGGTCTAAAGAGTAGTTTCGTTTGCAATTATCTGCAGAAAAATAATATACCTTTACTTTAAAAAGTATTAAGTATTTGTTGTTGACATAACGTTTCCAAACTCATTCAGGACAAAGTGTAAAACTGTCGTAAGGTGTTTTTGTATAAACTATAAGATGAAGCATAATATAAACTTAATCATATCTTCTGCCCATTCCAAACTCAAAGCTTTAGCTATCTGTTGAGTTCTTACGTTAATATCTTTAAAATGCTTGATGGGCCATATGGTCTCTCCTAATGTGGGTTTTTGTTGTGTCATCTTATCAATTTTCATTCCCACTTTATTGATTTAAATAATATCACGTTTATCTTTTCTTCTGTTACCCATACTTAACGATTACAGGTGGTCTCTAGCCTATTTCATTCATTTAGACCTTCTTT
>NC_061087.1:25107033-25122033 GCF_015104395.2 Macrobrachium nipponense | reverse complement strand
TTCCAGGAAATCTGTGTGATAGAGGGAAGGGGTTTATTCAGAGTCCATCTCCGGAATCCGTACATTTTTTTGGAAGTACTTGTTCTTTGAGGCATTTCTTCCAAAAAGTGTTTTTGGTTTTCAGCCGGTGTAGTCTGTTCAGTTCTTTTGTTTTTCAAACTGCGGAAAACTGGCTTGACTTCTGGAAGTGAGTGAAGAATCGTGGAATGGCGGTTGAATTCCAGAATGGGACTGACAATGACTGGTAAAAGTGTTCTGTAACAACAGAATTCCATCTAATAAAAGGAGCCCATAAAAACACCAAAATGTAGAGAGAAAAGTACTATATTTTCAGAGACTGCTGTCTCTCATCTCAGGTATATGAATGAGAAAAGTTTACAGAAAAGGTGGTATTTATACCAAGAGATTCGTCCACAAAGTAAGCCAATTTAGGTCACCCCCGCTGATAATCTTCCTTAATCTTCTTAAGCGTTGGTTGAATGAACACTGCGTCGACGATGTCCGATGTCCAATTCCCTTTTGAGATGTTCATTACCTGCTTCTCTTTTATTAAGGCCGATTCCATCATTTGACTCTTGTACCGGCAGTTGCTGCTATAAATTACACGTGACATATTCCAGTTTATTCTATGGTTATGTTCATTTATATGATTGAAAATAGCCGAGTTCTGTTGTCCATACCTAAATGACCGTTTGTGTGTATTAATCTCTGGGGAAGTGATTTACCTGTAAATCCGATGTAAGATTGGTCACAGTCCTGGCATGGGATCTCATATACCCCAGAGTCTTTGGCGATGTCTTTTGTTGGACGTTAATCAGGGATTTGGCTAAGGTATTTGGGTAGGTAAATGCAAAAAGGGGTGGGTTGGATTTCCCAAGGGTGTGAGTTACTCTCTTAATCGTCTCTCCAGGTGGGGAATTTTTATTTTATTGTTGGGTGTGTCTCTGGTCTGTCTTTAGGTGGGGGTCGGTAGAAAATTACGTTTGCTTTTTTGAATGCTTTCTCAATTATATGGTCAGGATACTTTAAAGATGAGAGTTGCTTGCGAATTAGTTCAAATTCTTTTCCAGGAAATCTGGGGAACAAATTCGTAAGGCTCTTAAGAATAGGTTGCTAGCTAGACCTATCTTGATAGTATTGTCATGATAGCTAAAGTAGTGAATATATGAAAGTGAGAACGTTGTTTTCTGTATATGGTAAATTTGTTATTCTGTCGTGTCTCTGATATAAAACATCAAGAAAAGGAATTTTGTTGTCTGTTTCCCATTCACTTTAAAATTTGATGCTGGGCATTAATGCGTTTAATTTGAGATCATTAAAATTACCCCACCCCCTTATTATCCCAAAATGTTAGTATGTCATCCACGTATCTCATCCACAGCATGTTTTTGGGTTTATTGCATTTATTACTGTAGTTTCAAAGTATTCCATGTACAGATTGGCTAAAATAGGACTTAAGGACTACCCATACTACACCCGAATTTATGCTTGTAGAATGATTCCCCGAATGAAAATACGTTATTAGATGCACATAATTCAACTAACTTTATTATTTTGTCAAGTGCCAAAGGGAAATGATCTGAATAGGGGGATAATTTTTCCCCTTAAAAACTGAAGAACGTCCTGTACTGGTACTTTTGTGAATAGGGAGTCTACGTCAAGGCTTAAAGTTTTATGTTGTGAAGTGGTATATGTGCTTCTCTGAATTTGTGACAAAAGTCTTCCGAATGTTTGATGTGACTGGGAGAAAAAGTGCCTAAAAAAGGAGAAAGGAGGCCAGCTAACCATTTAGAAATTTTGTAATTGAAAGCTCCGGCGCATGAAACGATGGGTCTGAATGGAAGATTGTCTTTGTGAGTTTTGGGAAGACCATAAAAGTAGGGTAATTTAGGATTAATTACTTTAAATTTCTCTAATAGTTCAATACTCTTTTTGTCTTGGCCAATTAATCTTACTTTCCCCCATCTTTCCGAAAAAAATTCTGTGGGAACGTTCTGGAGGGGATTTTTCGTCAGTTTTTCGTAAGTATTTGTGTCGCTAAGGAGCTGGTTGATTTTGTCGAGGTAGAAGTCTTTGTCCATTATTACAATTTTGCCGTCTTTGTCGGATCTACTTATTATAACATCTAACCTTTTTTTAGCGAGTGGATGGCTATCATGAATCTGCGGGGAACAGGATATTTCTTATGAAGGTCAGTTAAAGATTTATTAACACTCCTTTTAAAACATATCTCTTCGACTGGCTGGTAGTTTTTGTCAGATATGAATTTATCAAAAGCCACTATGAAGTCTAGGTTGTTTTGCGGTCTGGCATTAGGGCAAGGATAAGCCTAAATTTAAAACTAAATGTTGATTTACAGTAAGGGGGTGTTGGATAAGTTACTTTGTCTTGTTGTTCAAGATTATTCCATGCGCTATTATCTATTAGGTTATTTAACTTGCGTAAAAGTCTGTTGGAATGAGTCACGCTATTATAGGCAGCAATGTCGGAACAGAATGAAATCAGATACCTGTATACGTGGTCCGTAGTGAGGAGGCGAAGATTAGATTGAGTTCCATATATCACTCTGCGTAGCACGAAGATGTCGTTTCTCGTATTGGTGATTCTTTCTTCCAGGAAAATCTTGTGTGATAGAGGGAAGGGGTTTGATTGCAGAGTCCATCTCCCGAATCCGTACATTTTTGGAAGTACTTGTTCTTTGAGGCATTCTTCCAAAAAGTGTTTTTGGTTTTTCAGCCGGTGTAGTCTGTTCAGTTCTTTTTCAAACTTGCGGAAAACTGGCTTGACTTCTGGAAGTGAGTGAAGAATCGTGGAAAGGCGGTTGAATTCCATAATGGGCTGACAATGACTGGTAAAAGTGTTCTGTAACAACAGAATTCCATCTAATAAAAGGAGCCCATAAAAAAACACCAAAATGTAGAGAGAAAAGTACTATATTTCAGAGACTGCTGTCTCTCTCTTCAGGTATATGAATGAGAAAAGTTACAGAAAAGGTGGTATTTATACCAAGAGATTCGTCACAAGTAAGCCAATTTATACCTCACCCCCCGCTGATAATCTTCCTTTAATCTTCTTAAGCGTTGGTTGAATGAACACTGCGTCGACGATGTCCGATGTCCCAATTCCCTTTTGAGATGTTCATACCTGCTTCTCTTTTATTAAGGCCGATTCCATCATCTTGACTCTTGTACGGCAGTTGCTGCTATAAATTACACGTGATATTCCAGTTTATTCTATGGTTCATGTTCATTTTATATGATTGAAAATAGCCGAGTTCTGTTGTCCATACCTAACTGACCGTTTGTGTTGTATTAATCTCTGGGGAAGTGATTTACCTGTAAATCCGATGTAAGATTGGTCACAGTCCTGGCATGGGATCTCATATACCACCCAGAGTCTTTGGGCGATGTCTTTTGTTGGACGTTAATCAGGGATTTGGCTAAGGTATTTTGGTAGGGTAAATGCAAAAGGGTTGGATTCCCAGGGTGTGAGTTACTCTCTTAATCGTCTCCAGGTGGGGAATTTTTATTTCATTGTTGGTGTGTCTCTGGTCTTGTCTTTAGGGGGTCGGTAGAAAATTACGTTTGCTTTTTGAATTGCTTTCTCAATTATATGGTCAGGATACTTTAAAGATGAGAGTTGCTTGCGAATTAGTTCAAATTCTTTTTCCAGGAAATCTGGGGAACAAATTCGTAAGGCTCTTAAGAATAGGTTGCTAGCTAGACTTATCTTGATAGTATTGTCATGATAACTAAAGTAGTGAATATATGAAAGTGAGAACGTTGGTTTTCTGTATATGGTAAATTTGTATTCTGTCGTGTCTCTGATTATTAAAACATCAAGAAAAGGAATTTTGTTGTCTGTTTCCCATTCAACTTTAAATTTGATGCTGGGCACTAATGCGTTTAATTTTGAGAGGAATTCATTAAAATTACCCCACTTATTATCCCAAAATGTTAGTATGTCATCCACGTATCTCATCCACAGCATGTTTTTGGGTTTTATTGCATTTATTACTGTAGTTTCAAAGTATTCCATGTACAGATTGGCTAAAATAGGACTTAAAGGACTACCCATACTACACCCGAATTTTTGCTTGTAGAATGATTCCCCGAATGAAAATACGTTATTAGATGCACATAATTCAACTAACTTTATTATTTTGTCAAGTGCAAAGGGAAATGATCTGAATAGGGGGATAATTTTTCCCTTAAAAACTGAAGAACGTCCTGTACTGGTACTTTTGTGAATAGGGAGTCTACGTCAAGACTTAAAAGTTTTATGTTGTGAAGTGGTATATGTGCTTCTCTGAATTTGTTTGTGACAAAAGTCTTCCGAATGTTTGATGTGACTGGGAGAAAAAGTGCCTAAAAAAGGAGAAAGGAGGCCAGCTAACCATTTAGAAATTTTGTAATTGAAAGCTCCGGCGCATGAAACGACGGGTCTGAATGGAAGATTGTCTTTGTGAGTTTGGGAAGACCATAAAAGTAGGGTAATTTAGGATTAATTACTTTAAATTTCTCTAATAGTTCAATACTCTTTTTGTCTTGGTCAATTAATCTTACTTTCCGAAAAAATTCTGTGGGAACGTTCTGGAGGGGATTTTTCGTCAGTTTTTCGTAAGTATTTGTGTCGCTAAGGAGCTGGTTGATTTTGTCGAGGTAGAAGTCTTTGTCCATTATTACAATTTTGCCGTTCTTTGTTTGATCTACTTATTATAACATCTAACTTTTTTAGCGAGTGGATGGCTATCATGAATCTGCGGGGAACAGGATATTTCTTATGAAGGTCAGTATTAAAGCATTTAGTAAACACTCTTTTTAAACATATCTCTTCACGGCTGTAGTTTTTGTCAGATATGAATTTATCAAAAGCCACTATGAAGTCTAGGTTGTTTTTGCGGTCTGGCATTAGGCAAAGGATAAGCCTCCTAAATTTAAAACTAAATGTTGATTTACAGTAAGGGGGGTGTTTATTGGATAAGTTTAAAACTTTGTCTTGTTGTTCAAGATTATTCCATGCGCTATTATCTATTAGTTATTTAACTTGCGTAAAAGTCTGTTGGAATGAGTCACGCTATTATAGGCAGCAATGTCGGAACAGAATGAAATCAGATACCTGTATACGTGTCCGTAGTGAGGAGGCGAAGATTAGATTGAGTTCCATATATCATCTGCGTAGCACGAAGATGTCGTTTCTCGTATTGGTGATTCTTTCTTCCAGAAAAATCTTGTGTGATAGGGAAGGGGTTTGATTGCAGAGTCCATCTCCCGAATCCGTACATTTTGGAAGTACTTGTTTCTTTGAGGCATTCTTCCAAAAAGTGTTTTTGGTTTTTCAGCCGGTGTAGTCTGTTCAGTTGCTTTTTTCTTTTTCAAACTTGCGGAAAACTGGCTTGACTTCTGGAAGTGAGTGAAGAATCGTGAAAGGCGGTTGAATTCCATAATGGGCTGACAATGACTGGTAAAAGTGTTCTGTAACAACAGAATTCCATCTAATAAAAGGAGCCCATAAAAACACCAAAATGTAGAGAGAAAGTACTATATTTCAGAGACTGCTGTCTCTCTCTTCAGGTATATGAATGAGAAAAGTTTACAGAAACAAAAGGTGTATTTATACCAAGAGATTCGTCCACAAGTAAGCCAATTTAGGTCACCCCCGAACTGATAATCTTCCTTTAATCTTCTTAAGCGTTGGTTGAATGAAACACTGCGTCGACGATGTCCGATGTCCAATTCCCTTTTGAGATGTTCATTACCTGCTTCTCATTTTATTAAGGCCGATTCCATCATTTGACTCTTGTACCGGCAGTTGCTGCTATAAATTACACGTGACATATTCCAGTTTATTCTATGGTTATGTCATTTATATGATTGAAAATAGCCGAGTTCCTGTTGTCCATACCTAACTGACCGTTTGTGTTGTATTAATCTCTGGGGAAGTGATTTACCTGTAAATCCGATGTAAGATTGGTCACAGTCCTGGCATGGGATCTCATATACCCAGAGTCTTTGGGCGATGTCTTTTGTTGGACGTTAATCAGGATTTGGCTAAGGTATTTGGGTAGGTAAATGCAAAAGGGTTGGATTTCCCAAGGGTGTGAGTTACTCTCTTAATCGTCTCCAGGTGGGGAATTTTTATTTTATTGTTGGGTGTGTCTCTGGTCTTGTCTTAGGGGGTCGGTAGAAAATTACATTTGCTTTTTGAATTGCTTTCTCAATTATATGGTCAGGATACTTTAAAGATGAAAGTTGCTTGCGAATTAGTTCAAATTCTTTTTCCAGGAAATCTGGGGAACAAATTCGTAAGCTCTTAAGAATAGGTTGCTAGCTAGACCTATCTTGATAGTATTGTCATGATAGCTAAAGTAGTGAATATATGAAAGTGAGAACGTTGGTTTTCTGTATATGGTAAATTTGTATTCTGTCGTGTCTCTGATTATTAAAACATCAAGAAAAGGAATTTTGTTGTCTGTTTCCCATTCAACTTTAATTTGATGCTGGGCACTAATGCGTTTAATTTTGAGAGGAATTCATTAAAATTACCCCACTTATTATCCCAAAATGTTAGTATGTCATCCACGTATCTCATCCACAGCATGTTTTTGGATGACATACTAACATTTTGGGATAATAAGTGGGGTAATTTTAATGAATTCCTCTCAAAATTAAACGCATTAGTGCCCAGCATCAAATTAAAGTTGAATGGGAAACAGACAACAAAATTCCTTTTCTTGATGTTTTAATAATCAGAGAACACGACAGAATACAAAATTTACCATATACAGAAAACCAACGTTCTCACTTTCATATATTCACTACTTTAGTTATCATGACAATCTATCAAGATAAGTCTAGCTAGCAACCTATTCTTAAGAGCCTTACGAATTTGTTCCCCAGATTTCCTGGAAAAAGAATTTGAACTAATTCGCAAGCAACTCTCATCTTTAAAGTATCCTGACCATATAATTGAGAAAGCATTCAAAAAGCAAACGTATTTTCTACCGACCCCCTAAAGACAAGACCAGAGACACACCCAACAATAAAATAAAAATTCCCCACCTGGAGACGATTAAGAGAGTACTCACACCCTTGGGAAATCCAACCCTTTTGCATTTACCTCCTACCCAAATACCTTAGCCAAATCCCTGATTAACGTCCAACAAAAGACATCGCCCAAAGACTCGGGGGTATATGAGATCCCATGCCAGGACTGTGACCAATCTTACATCGGATTTACAGGTAATCACTTCCCCCAGAGATTAATACAACACAAACGGTCAGTTAGGTATGGACAACAGAACTCGGCTATTTTCAATCATATAAATGAACATAACCATAGAATAAACTGGAATATGTCACGTGTAATTTATAGCAGCAACTGCGGTACAAGAGTCAAATGATGGAATCGGCCCTTAATAAAAGAGAAGCAGGTAATGAACATCTCAAAAGGGAATTGGACATCGGACATCGTCGACGCAGTGTTCATTCAACCAACGCTTAAGAAGATTAAAGAAGATTATCAGCGGGGGTGACCTAAATTGGCTTACTTGTGGACGAATCTCTTGGTATAATACCACCTTTTCTGTAAACTTTTCTCATTCATATACCTGAAGAGAGAGACAGCAGTCTCTGAAATATAGTACTTTTCTCTCTACATTTTGGTGTTTTTATGGGCTCCTTTTATTAGATGGAATTCTGTTGTTACAGAACACTTTTACCAGTCATTGTCAGCCCATTATGGAATTCAACCGCCTTTCCACGATTCTTCACTCACTTCCAGAAGTCAAGCCAGTTTTCCGCAAGTTTGAAAAAGAACTGAACAGACTACACCGGCTGAAAAAAACCAAAAACACTTTTTGGAAGAATGCCTCAAAGAACAGTACTCCAAAATGTACGGATTCGGGAGATGGACTCTGCAATCAAACCCCTTCCCTCTATCACACAAGATTTTCCTGGAAGAAAGAATCACCAATACGAGAAACGACATCTTCGTGCTACGCAGAGTGATATATGGAACTCAATCTAATCTTCGCCTCCTCACTACGGACCACAGTATACAGGTATCTGATTTCCATTCTGTTCCGACATTGCTGCCTATAATAGCGTGACTCATTCCAACAGACTTTTACGCAAGTTAAATAACCTAATAGATAATAGCGCATGGAATAATCTTGAACAACAAGACAAAGTTTTGAAACTTACTTAATCCAACCCCCCCCTTACTGTAAATCAACATTTAGTTTTTAAAATTTAGGCTTATCCTTTGCCCTAATGCCAGACCGCAAAAACAACCTAGACTTCATAGTGGCTTTGATAATTCATATACTGACAAAAACTACAGCCGTGAAGAGATATGTTTAAAAGGAGTGTTACTAAATGCTTTAACTGACCTTCATAAGAAATATCCTGTTTCCCCGCAGATTCATGATAGCCATCCACTCGCTAAAAAAGTTAGATGTTATAATAAGTAGATCCGACAAAGACGGCAAAATTGTAATAATGGACAAAGACTTCTACCTCGACAAAATCAACCAGCTCCTTAGCGACACAAATACTTACGAAAAACTGACGAAAAATCCCCTCCAGAACGTTCCCACAGAATTTTTTTCGGAAAGTAAGATTAATTGGCCAAGACAAAAAGAGTATTGAACTATTAGAGAAATTTAAAGTAATTAATCCTAAATTACCCTACTTTTATGGTCTTCCCAAAACTCACAGACAATCTTCCATTCAGACCCATCGTTTCATGCGCCGGAGCTTTCAATTACAAAATTTCTAAATGGTTAGCTGGCCTCCTTTCTCCTTTTTTAGGCACTTTTTCTCCCAGTCACATCAAACATTCGGAAGACTTTTGTCACAAAATACAGAGAAGCACATCATACCACTTCACAACATAAAACTTTTAAGCCTTGACGTAGACTCCCTATTCACAAAAGTACCAGTACAGGACGTTTCTTCAGTTTTTAAGGGGAAAAATTATCCCCCTATTCAGATCATTTCCCTTTGGCACTTGACAAAATAATAAAGTTAGTTGAATTATGTGCATCTAATAACGCATTTTCATTCGGGGAATCATTCTACAAGCAAAAATTCGGGGTGTAGTATGGGTAGTCCTTTAAGTCCTATTTTTAGCCCAATCTGTACATGGAATTAAACTACTTTGAAAACTACAGTAATAAATGCAATCCACCCAAAAACATGCTGTGGATGAGATACGTGGATGACATACTAACATTTTGGGATAATAAGTGGGGTAATTTTAATGAATTCCTCTCAAAATTAAACGCATTAGTGCCCAGCATCAAATTTAAAGTTGAATGGGAAACAGACAACAAAATTCCTTTTCTTGATGTTTTAATAATCAGAGACACGACAGAATACAAATTTACCATATACAGAAAACCAACGTTCTCACTTTCATATATTCACTACTTTAGCTATCATGACAATCTATCAAGATAGGTCTAGCTAGCAACCTATTCTTAAGAGCCTTACGAATTTGTTCCCCAGATTTCCTGGAAAAAGAATTTGAACTAATTCGCAAGCAACTTTCATCTTTAAAGTATCCTGACCATATAATTGAGAAAGCAATTCAAAAAGCAAACGTAATTTTCTACCGACCCCCTAAAGACAAGACCAGAGACACACCCAACAATAAAATAAAAAATTCCCCACCTGGAGACGATTAAGAGAGTAAACTCACACCCTTGGGAAATCCCAACCCTTTTGCATTTACCTACCCAAATACCTTAGCCAAATCCCTGATTAACGTCCAACAAAAGACATCGCCCAAAGACTCTGGGGTATATGAGATCCCATGCCAGGACTGTGACCAATCTTACATCGGATTTACAGGTAAATCACTTCCCCAGAGATTAATACAACACAAACGGGTCAGTTAGGTATGGACAACAGAACTCGGCTATTTTCAATCATATAAATGAACATAACCATAGAATAAACTGGAATATGTCACGTGTAATTTATAGCAGCAACTGCCGGTACAAGAGTCAAATGATGGAATCGGCCTTAATAAAAGAGAAGCAGGTAATGAACATCTCAAAAGGGAATTGGACATCGGACATCGTCGACGCAGTGTTCATTCAACCAACGCTTAAGAAGATTAAGGAAGAATTATCAGCGGGGTGACCTAAATTGGCTTACTTGTGGACGAATCTCTTGGTATAAATACCACCTTTTCTGTAAACTTTTCTCATTCATATCCTGAAGAGAGAGACAGCAGTCTCTGAAATATAGTACTTTTCTCTCTACATTTTGGTGTTTTTATGGGCTCCTTTTATTAGATGGAAATTCTGTTGTTACAGAACACTTTTACCAGTCATATAGATATATATATATATATATATATATATATATATATATATATATATATATATATATATATATATATATATATATATATATATATATATATATATATATATATATATATATATAATATATATATATATATATATATATATATATATATATATATATATATATATATATATATATATATATATATATATATATAAATATATATATATATATATATATATATATATATATATATATATATGATATATATATATTATATATATATATATATATTTAAATGCGTGTGCCCATAGTATGTGTGAGGAAAAAAGAACATAATATGTCAAACTGAATTCATTTACATAGACATGCGAATGATATCAAATAAGATGCGAGATCAAATACAATTTATTCGACTGCGCACAATGCACAATTTCATACTGACAGTCATACACTACCGAAGGCGTTCGTATCGCAAACCAATAATATTGGATCACGAGTATTGCATGAATTAAATTAATGGCATTTGCAAGGCTGATGATTTGCTCTGTTTGGTGAGTCAGAAGGCGGTTAATTGATAAAGATTATAATGTATGATATTCATTTAATTCAGCTTCAAAACCTTCAGATGCTCTTAAATTCATATATGTCATGTTTTGGAGTTAATTTTTTTTTTTTTTTTTTTATGAAATTAAGCATAGGCTTGCAATTGATACCGATTCTATGTCGATACTTCTTTCTAAGGATTTCAGTATATATATATATATATATATATATATATATATATATATATATATATATAGTATATATATATATATATGTATATATATAATATATTTAATTTCCCCATTCGCATCTGTTTCCCTCCGTCTAAACATACCAAGCTAAACAAGAAGATCCGTATGTATACAGAAACGAAAAAAAGAAGGCTGAAATGCGATACACATCTGCGTAAGATTTACACGTTTTTTCGTTTTTTATTTTTATCTGGGTTAATCATTCTCCTCTGCAATCCCCACCGCTTCCCCCCCCTACCCCCATCCCACCCCCCGCCCCAAACCAAGACAAGAATGGCGTCGCGATGTCCGTATTCGAAGCTTCTGTCCAACTTGTGTCCCTGGAGACTGACATTCTCATGAGAATTTGAAATAGAATTAAAATTATATATTTGTAATTAGCCCCAGAGAGAGAGAGAGAGAGAGAGAGAGAGAGAGAGAGAGAGGAGAGAGAGAGGGTAGTAGTCGCAGAAGTTCTCACATTTCTTTCATTATTTTGTCTAGTCAAGTCTAGCCTTGATTTGAATCTCTGATGGACGGTGTGAGCTCGCAGCTAAGGCTGCGGTTTAATTTTAACAATGACGAGAAATATCATATGATTCTCCACATTTAGTTCGTTAAAGAAGATTACTCGACGCAGACCTTTACCTTCAAGTCACACTTGTCCAACCGACATTCAAATCAAGGCTGAAGACATCAAGACAGAATAATAAAAGGAATTGAAAATCTCTCTCTCTCTCTCTCTCTCTCTCTCTCTCTCTCTCTCTCTCTCTCTCTCTCTCTCTCTCTCTCCCCGTGGGGATAATTAGAAATACGAGAGAAAATTGAAACTGCTATTTCAAACTCCCATGAGAATGTCAGTCTAGAGAGAGACAAGTTGGACAGAAGTTTTGAACGCAGCAAATGCGATGTCATTCTTGTCTTGACGGATAAGGAAAGGAGAGGAAATAATAAAAAAGACGGAGAAAGAGAGAGAGAGAGAGAGAGAGAGAGAGAGAAGAGAGAGAGAGAGACGCGGATAAGAAACGTGTTAATATTACGTATGTGTAACGCATTTCAGCTTTCACTTTTTCTGTTCCTGTAAACATACGGGTCAGTTTCGTTTAGATTGGTGTGTTTATACTGGTGTATTGATAGACAAATGGAAAAGAGGCGTATGGCAAAATTACAGAAAGAAAATAAGGAATTAAGAAATCAGTAAAAGACTTAGGTACTTTGGCACATAGGTTCCTATACTTTTTTTATTCCTTAAGTGCATCAAAGTTGGTGGCACCCTTACTTAGTAATTCACAAACCCAGGTTCGATACAGCTGAGATCCAGAAATATTTTGGCTATAGGCAACATGGCAGCCTGGTAAACATGATACTGCAAAAAGCTTTCATAAAAGGACATTGACGAACGCATTAACCTTAACAACAAAAGAATTAGAAATATATTTTTTTTTTTATTCTAGTTTTCTGAAAAGGCAACTATTGTGCCATCTTTATTGCTTTGTATGCCCGGCCATACTTTTTTTCTGTATGCCCACAGATCTTAAAGACCACTGAAGTCAGAGGGCTGCAAATTGGCATGTTGATCATCCACCCTCCAATCATTAAACACACCAAATTGCAGCCCTCTGTCCGCCCTCAGATCTTAGAAACTACTTAGGCTAGAGGATTGCAAATTAGCATGCTGATCATCCACCCTCCATTCATCACACATACAAATTTGCTGCCCTCTAGCCCCAGTAGTTTTCATTTTATTTAACGTTAAAGTTAACCACCATCGTGCGTCTGGCAACGATGTAAGTCAGGCCATCACCGGACCGTGGTTAAAGTTTCATGGACAGCGGCCTTAATATATGATGTTAAGAAAACTAGCTTCTTAGCCGCATTTGTTACTTGATTGCTTTTATTTCCAATCGCCTCCCAGTCACCTTCAGATTATATCGTCTATTCTCAAACCCTTGTCAGGTTTTAAGTAATTATACAAACCATCCTCCGTCCACTTTCACTGGAAAAAGATCGAGAAAAATTCTGGTGAGAGAAGACAAAAGCGAGACAGTTAACGGAATATTGTATATTATTCGATGAATTTCTACCGCAGGCGATGTTGGACGAGCTGGTTTCATTTGGTAATCTGTGGAAGAAATGTGTCAATGTCCCGAGTTTGTTAGTGAAAAAGTTTTATTTTTTTATTTATTTATTTTATTTATTTATTTTTTTGAAAACGGTAAAAAGAAGAAAACGGTTATTTTTCTCTGGAAAAGATGGAGACAATTGAGAGCTGATATTCGATATATAAAGTATATATAGTATATATATATATATATATATATATATATATATATATATTTACACAAACACACACCGCATGAGTATATATATATATATATATATATATATATATATATATATATATATATATATATATATATATATATATATATATATGTTATATAAAAGAGGGCTATAATTAATATGATTAATATACCATTATGATGTGATGTGCTGTGACTTTTTTAGAATGTGCAGACTTATCATTTTTAACTTCCCATAGAGACAGAGTCCGAGCAACAGCTGAATAAAGCTGATAAATCTTTTCTGGGACGGTGTGACACTAAGATGCTTACTTAGCAGGTCAATGTTCGTTCTGTGGGTATGTGAGTTTGTGAGGGCTTGTTCAAGGAGCCTTTGAAAACTGGCTGTGACCAGTTATTTGGGGCATTGACGAAGAGTGTGAATTCATCTGTACGTGTACGAGCTATGTCCGTTGATAACAGCAAGTTTTAGGCAGAATGGGGGAGAAGACGGCTGCCTAGGGGAGAAAGAGCCTGGATGGCTCTATAATGTATTTTTGTTTAAGTGACATTCCAAGCTGTAATGGGTAAGTTACTGTGATTTAGCCAAAGTTGTAGCTTACTTGTCTGTCTTTATATTTTGTAAAGGTGTTCTATTTCATTTGATCTTTTGACTTTGTCTTTACAATTGTGTGTGCTCACTAGTGTGTTCTCCTGTCTTTTAAACAGGCGGTTCTAGTGAGGGGACTAAGTGTCCTAGTGAGGGGACTGTATTTTGGAGAAGAGATAATTGGTGTGACTAATTACTGATTAAGACTATATGAATAGTGGGGGGTTATCTGAGTTAATTGATCTGTGAATTACCATTCCATTAATTGCCCTGTAAGAACCTGAATCATTCAATTAGTACTTTACTTTGAATAAATGTCTATTTTTGTAGCTCCGACTCTGATTTGATGACCTGATGGAATGGAGAGAGAGAGAGAGAGAGAGAGAGAGAGAGAGAGAGAGGGACTGAGTGTTACCAGTTTGCCTTCCAGCAATGGCTAAACGCATACCAAATATGAAAATAGCGGGGGTTGGGGGGGAGCGACGCTCCTCGTTGTTAATACATATATATTTACACAAACACACACCGAATGTGAATATATATATATATATATATATATATATATATATATATATATATATATATATATATATATATATATATATATATATATATATATATATATATATATATATATATATATATGTATATATATATTGTATGCATGAACGTATATATGTATGTGTGCGCACTATTAGTAACTGTACTGCATTTTACCAAAAAAATGATTAACAATTCTGCTACCTTTTCCACATTTTTTCAGATTCATTATGAAACAGAATGGATAAAACTTTAGTTGAACATGAATGTTATGAATAATTGTCATGGAATCCTCTCTCTCTCTCTCTCTCTCTCTCTCTCTCTCTCTCTCGCTCTCTCTCTCTCTCCCCACAAAAAAAAAATGAACTCATATGCTATTTCATTTCCGCTTTACTGCGCCTATTTCTGAAACACTGATTAAAAGCAAATGCGACATTTTTTTAAAAGAGTAAAATCGTATTTGGCACTTC
>NC_061087.1:25094533-25104533 GCF_015104395.2 Macrobrachium nipponense | reverse complement strand
AAAAGTCGTTATTCATCAATCCATAGTTATCCCTTTTTGGGGACCTTGTGATAATTATTCTCGCAATGAGTTTCATGTACTTTGTTACATATCAGAAAAGCTACTGGATACAAAATAAAAATAAAAATATATTCCTTAAAATATCAACTAATCTTATTACTGATTGTTATTTTTTAATTTGTATCCACCAGCTTTTTTTTATATCTCTTTTAGTTTAGTTAGTAACAAAAATGTACATATATCTAGTAAACAGAAAACGAAGCACAAAGTCTCGTAAAACGGATAACTAATAACTCATGACCATCGACCCTGTTATTCTTATCAATATATGATATTTTTTTTTATTTATATCCAATAGCTTTTTAGATATCTCAGTTGGTTAATAACATAAAAACATATAAACTCCCAGTCTCAAAAAAAAGGTAACTAATAACCCATGAATTTCAAGCCTGTTATCATCAACATATGTTATTTTTTCATTTGTATCCAATAGCCTTTTAAATATCTCAATTAATTAATAACAAAAATTAATGCTTAATTAGTAGACAGAAAGCTTGCTACAGTTTCGAAAAAATAATAACATACTCGAAAAAAATAATAACTAATAACTCATGAATTCCAAACCTGCTGTCATTATCAACATATGTTATTTTTTGTATCATATATCATTTTTAACATCTCATTTGGCTAAAAAAATAATGTTTAACTAGTACACAGAAAGCTTATCATAGTCTCAAAAAAATGATAACTGATACTCGAAAAAAATTATAACTAATAGCTCATGAATTTCATTTTTAGATATATCATTTGGTTAATGTTTAGCTAGTGGACAGAAAGTTTTTTTTTTTTTTTGCCACAAAGTCTCGAAAAAGTGATAGCCAGTAACTCAAGAATATCGACCCAGTTAAGATCAAGGATATCATGATCATTACTGACGGAAACCTAACAATGTTTACCATCTAACAGCCGAAGAAACTTACGGATACGCGGACGAGGACACATTGCAATTACAAAGGTATCCCATTGGACACATCAAAGGACATCTCTTCATTACTGTAATGATCTTTGACGGTAATTGACATCGCTCCGTTTCAGAGAGATTACTCAGGATTACTTCGTAGGATTATAGGTGCTTCAAACGACTGTTTATCTACTACTTGTCAAAGGAATAATCTTTCGCATGAGAATTCTGAGGGAAGCATCCACCGGTCGGTTTTGGCGTCATTATTATCATCTCTTCGTTCATACTCAGTGTTTTACTTTTCTGTAAAAGTAAATTATTGATGCCGCTTTCTCTGTCCATCCGCACTTTTTGCTGTCCGTCCTCAGATCTTAAAAACTGCTGAGGCTAGAGGGTTGCAAATTGGAATGTTGAACATCCATCCTCCAATCATCAAACATACCAAATTGCAGGCCTGTAGTCTCAATGTTTTTATTCCATTTAAGGTTGAGGATAGCCATAACCGTGATTCTGGCAGCGGTATAGGACTGACCACCACCAGTCCGTTGTCAAAGTTTCATGGGCCGCGGCTCATGCAGCATTATACCGAGACCGCCGAAAGATATGTATTTCCGGTGGCCTTGATTATACATCGTAGTAGATGTACAGAACACTCGATTGCGCCGAAGAGACTTCCGCGCATCTTTTATTTGTTTAGTAATTTTCCTAACTTTTCTTATGGTGTCAAACATTATGTTCACATATTTTCAAGGTAAATTTATTTTTTTAATTTTCTTCCACTTTATATACCGGAGAAATCAAATACTAAATATCTCTCTACATAACACACACACACACATACACACATATACACACACATACACATACACACACACGTCAAAAGTACAAGTAAACAATGAAAAATTTATATAGCTTCATGTAAACGAATTACCTCACCCAAGCCTTCTCTCTCTCTCTCTCTCTCTCTCTCTCTCTCTCTCTCTCTCTCTCTCTCTCTCTCTCTCTCCAATGCTATGCGCCATTGCGATGCTAGCGTTATGTATTTACATGGAAAATGAAATTGCATTCAATATCCAGCTTTCCCTTCTGAATTTTACATCGATTATTCATCGGGAACCGAAAGTATTATTTCATTTCATTGTCCGGAATCACGTTTGCTTCATTTCAGTGTATTGTTATTTACCCAGAAAATAATTTTATTCACTCACATGGTTTCCCACAATCCGCGTAATGCCATTGGCGGTGAAAACTGAATATATTTATTTAGTTATTTTTTTTTTTTCACGTAGTTTTATGAGGAATACAAGTGATTGACGGGTGGGGTCGATGATTCTACGGGAGAATAGAGGAATGGAAAATACAACCAAGGGAATTTTAATCGCTTACTTGCAATGTGAGGGCTGACGAAGGCACAAAAAAAAAAAAAAAAAAAAAGTGATTAACGTCTTACTATAGATCAGAAACAAAAAAAATAAGCACACACACATGGATATACATACACACACACACACACATATATATATATATATATATATATATATATATATATATATATATATATATATATATATAGGTATATTATATATATATATATATATATATATATATATATATATATATATATATATATATATATATATATATATATATATGTGTGTGTGTGTGTGTGTGTGTGTGTGTGTGTGTGTGTGTGTGTGTGTGTGTGTGGACGCGCGAGTGAATGGACGTAGTATGTATGTTATATATATATATATATATATATATATATATATATATATATATATATATATATAATAATTATGTGTGTGTGTGTGAACCAAGAGTATGATTGGATACGTCACGCTAGAAAAACGGGTTATGCCAATATCTTAGGAACAAACATACTCAATATGTGTAGAGATTAACTGTAATCCTCGGAAAGAAAGGTATGAAGAAGGTCTAATGAGTACAACTCCCTCCAAATAAAAAAAAAATGAATAAAAGTAAAAAATATACCGTATTAGAATAGATCCCTACTTCGATGCGCGCTCTGCTGAATATGAATCGCAAAGAGATTCCTTACGCGAAATGTTAAAGGAGTTGAACGGATTATGTAAATTGGAGAAACCTCGTCGAACTCTTGGGTTATAATGTAAGGAGCGTGATCAAAGGATTGGAGGAGGGGAAGATACCGAATAACCCCAGCTAAGATTCCGATGGTGATCTGGTGTGATGTAGCTAACATTTGGAATGTAAGACTTCAAAGCAGTCATTTTATTCATGCATGTATGTATGTATGTTTTATTTATGTATGTATGTATATTATATATTATATATATCTATATATAGATAATATATATATATATATATATATATATATATATATATATACATATATTATCATATATATAATGTGTGTGTGTGAGTGTATGTATAAATATGCGTGAAAAGATATTTGATATTTATCGGATGAAATATATAAATACATATATATACGCATATACATATATAAGTGTGTGTGTGTGTGTAGTATATATATATATATATATATATATATATATATAGATATATCATATATGTATATATATAGATATACACGTATATAAATGTATACATACACATATTGTACACTTCAAGATAACACTGATTTCTTTTCTTTCCAGTAAATCAATAAAAAAAAATAAACAACCTTTTGATAGTCCCGAGAGATCTCATTCTCCAAATGATTTTTCAGTGAGAGGGGAATTTGCCTCACCATCTCACACCCTTCCCCCTCCCCACAAAAAAACTACTCCCACAAATAAAACTACTCCCCACGACTACAAAAAAAACCCCACAAAAAAAACTACTCCCCACGAAAAAAAAACTACTCCCCACACAAAAAACTATCCCCACGAAAAAAAAACTACTCCCCACAAAAAAAACTACTCCCCACGAAAAAAAAACTACTCCACACAAAAAATACTCTCCCCACAAAAAAAACTACTCCCCACGAAAAAAAAAATACTCCACACAAAAAAAACTACTCCCCACGAAAAAAAAACTACTCCCACAAAAAAACTACTCCCACGAAAAAAAACTACCCCCCACAAAAAAAAACTACTCCCCACGAAAAAAAAACTACTCCCCACAAAAAAACTACTCCCCACGAAAAAAAAACTACTCCCCACAAAAAAACTACTCACCATAAAAAAAAACTACTCCTCGCAAAAAACTACTCCCCACAAAAAGAAAACTACTCCCCACAAAAAATTACCCCCCACAAAAAAACTACTCCCTACAAAAAAAAAAAAAAAAAAAAAATTACAAAAAGGGTGATAAGGTAAAAAAACGCTCTTTTCTGTATACAGACTTAAAAATAAAAGGTGATAATAAAATCCCATTTCTGTTTACAGAATTAAAAACAAAATTTTAAAAAAATTCGTTTTATATATTCATTGGACGAATCTCACTCCATAAACGAATATCTGAGAAGAAATCGGAATGAATGGAAATGTTATTCCTTTCCAGGCGGAAGAAACGTCGATTTTTGTAACATGTAAATCGCTGTTATGCAAATGCGGGGAATTAACAAACTTATAATCTTAATAGCCTTATGAATCATTTATTTTACGTTCCCGGCATCTCAACTTTCACAGTAGAGCTTATACTGACATTTCACATTCAAAAAAGGATTTTTCATTCGATTTCAGTTCTTATGACGTCTTGACGTAAGGAACATTATCATTTCCCACGAACGTACGTCATTGATGAGTCATTGGAAGCCTCGCGGGAAACTTATATATACGCACGGATTGGTTTTCAACGAATTATACTAACAACAGAAGGTCGATAGGGGTAATTATGACGATGCTTTATTAAAGTGATGTTTTTGTTTACTTTATAGGATTTTTTTTTTTACTTTATTTACGAAAGGTCGTAATGATATCTTTACCTTAGCTTCTTAGAGATTAATATTTATGACTGTCATCTTTTAAATATCTAAGTGCAATTATTCCATTTTCAGAAAAATGTCCCAGAGTACTCTCTCTCTCTCTCTCTCTGCAGGCTAAACACAGACTCCCAAACGATGATCCTTATATGATATACCAGCCTCAAGACAGTAGGATCTGGTAATTACCTATAAGATATAGGGATTGGTGGGAGGTACGCCCCCCAAATCCTGCATCCTGTAGGTAATTTTGTAACGTCTTAGACCTCCTAAGCGCCATCTGCTAGTGCCATTACGTTTCTCTGTCTACATCTAATAACAACGGCTGGAATTACAAATTACATGATATTATGTCACTTCTAGGAAACCCTAAGGTAAAATTACCCTACAAATAACCTTACACTGATGTTTTGCTCACATCATGTTTATTAAAATAGTGACTCATTCTAATGTGGTAGGCATTTATACTTTCATAATCAATATGAGTATTAATTTATACGTTAGTAGAAAAACTAATGTTTAAGCTATTGAACAAAAATAATAATAAAACATGACGATATGAAATATGAGATTGACATTGGCATATTTCGATTGATTTCGGAGATTTAACCTATGTGTAAATATATATATATATATATATATATATATATATATATATATATATATATATATATATATATGTGTGTGTGTGTGTGTGTGTGTGTGTGTGTGTGTGTGTGTGTGTGTGTGTGTGTGTGGATGTGTGTGCATGTATATATGTATGTATAATATGAATATATATTACATATACACAAAAATATATATACGATTATATACATATATGTGTATGTATCAACACACAAAGGCATATATATATATATATTATATATATATATATATATATATATATATATATATATATATATACATACAAACGTACATACACGAAGTTACAAGTCACATCGTGACATTGCTCAATAAAATATATTTCCTATTCGTATGACGAGGCAGTTCTTTAAAATCTGATGAACTGATGAAAATACACTAATACTTATAAAAAAAAATGACCCGTGGAAGCTACAGTACTTTTTATACGACAAAAAAAAAAAAATTCCAGACCTTCGACAGAACTCATGTAGCCATCGCCAAGACCCAATCACTGGACCAGGCCAAGACTTGATACCTCTTTAAGTTAATAGTATCTCTTCGAAGGGCCATTAGGACTTCATCTGAGACGTTATTACATGTCTATTAAGCCTCAAGTGCAATGTGTATAGTCTTGGAGTCCAGAGTTAAGTCGTGTTTAATCAACGTCGTGGGATGGTGGGGGGTGATTACTTAGTGGTGATCTTGACAGAAAGTTTTATCATCTCTATCATGCAGGATATTGACGGAAAAATGAATGCGCGTTTATATTTCATCAGCTAAGTCATTTTCCTATCAATATCAATCTTAAAACTCTTATATGCTGGAAGACGACCTTCATTAATACACGGTTTATGATAATAATAGTTATTTCAGCCGAGTGAATTTTGTATAGAAGTGTCTCTATTCTTCTTATTACTGATTTTTCTTCAAGTTGGCTATTAAGACGCCAAATAGGGGATTTATGTCAAAAACGTGGTATCTGTCGAACTAAATATATATATATATATTATATATATATATATATATATATATATATATATATATATATATATATATATATATATATATATATACATATAGATATATATATATATATATATATATATATATATATGGTATATATATATATATATATAGACAAATTTCTACTGAAATTTGTATAATATATTCAATATGACACATACCACGTTTTTTACATAAATCCCCCATTTGTCGTTTTAATAGCCAATTTGAGTACAGAAGAAAAATCAGTAATAAGAAGAATAGAGAAACTTCTATACAAAATAAATGCGGCTGAAATAGCCATTATTTCCAATAAAACGTGCATTAATCTTATAATTAAAAATAGAAACTATATATACAGATACATTAATATTAAAAATTGAAAACTATGAGTTTCTTCTAATAAACAAAAATTCACATCACATAAGTTTTCACTTAAGACGAATAAAACATTTCTTACTGTTTATTTGTAGATTTCATATTGCTCAAAAATCCATTTTCTCTTTTAAATTCAGTTAAGAACTTCAAGGAGAGTAATCATGCTATACAGTGGGAAGACTTAAAATTTCACATTTCTGTTAATTATTTTCCAATGCAGAATTATCTTAAGCCAACATTTACACGGTAAACAGAGGCCTAATTAATGACGCAGCGTTAAATGCCTTTTCTCTTGTAAACATTTGATATTCCAAAATATTGTTAGGTGCTTATTATTAAATATTGGATATATATATATATATATATATAATATATATATATATATATATAATATATATATATATATATAATAAAAAAAACATAGTTCGTGTATTCCTGGAAGAGACCTGGACTCTGGAATAAATATATCAATATGTATTATATATTATAGTTCCAAGTCGTAGGACGAGGTAGTTCTTTAAAATCTAATAATTTTAGCAGGCATGATTTTACTGAACTGATAAATAGTTTTTTTCCTCAGTTGTTTGCCCAGACTTTCCAGTTCTGCGTCCACGTAAACAGGAAACGGATATTTTCTAAGCATCTGAATATCAGAAATATATAAATACATTGACATTCTGGAAGATATCTGATATTCCAGAGTCCACTTTTGCTGCTTGAGTACACAAGCCATAGTTTCCATTAAGCATATATATATATATATATATATATATATATAATATATTATATATATATATATATATATATATATATATATATATATATATATATATATCTATCTATCTATATATATTATAATTATATATATATATATATATATAGATATGTACTATATATATATATATGATATATATATATATGTATTATTATAATATATCTATTATATATTTAATATTATATCAATATATATACTTATATATATATTATATCTATTATATATATAGATATCAGTTTCTATATATATAATATAATATATTTATAATATATATATAATATATAGATATATATACTATAGATTATATCTTATATATATATATTATATCTATATATATATATATATATATATATATATATATATAATATATATATATAGTATATATATAGATATATATATATATATAGAACTATATATATATATATATATAGATATATATATATATATATATATATATATATATATATATATATATATATATACATATCTATATATGTAACCTAGCCACCTGGGGGGGCAACCAAGTCCTTATGGGTGCCGGTCCCAAGCCCGGATAAATAGGGAGGGTTGGTGTCAGGAAGGGCATCCGGCTGTAAAAATCTGTGCCAAAACCAAAAATGGAATGAGCCGAAATATGGAAAGAGGTAATGCTAGGGCGTACTCCGTAAACGACGCACAGAGACAGACGCCCTAACTCTGTGGTAAGGCGAGGGCTACTGCATCAGGAGCGGGTGCAGCTAAAGAAGCGAGCTCACATTGGGTTCAGAGTATGTCAGCTAAATGTTGGGTCCATGACTGGGAGAGGTAGAGAATTGGCTGACTTGATGAGAGAAAAGAAAGTAGATGTTGTGTGTGTGCAAGAAACGCGGTGGAAAGGAAATAAAGCTAAAGAGTTGGGAGATGGATATAAGCTATATTATAGTGGAGCAAATAAACAAGGTAGAAATGGAGTTGGCATAGTACTGTCTAGTGAACTAAAGAACTCGGTAATAGAAGTGCATAGAAAGAATGACCGTTATCATCAGATTGAAGATATGTTATGGACTAGAGATTCTGAATATTATAAGCGCATATGCACCACAAGTTGGTTGCACAGAAGAAGAGAAGGGAAATTTCTGGAGAGACATGGATGGAATAATGCAAGAACTGGAAGAGCATGAGAGGGTGATAGTTGGGGCAGATTTGAATGCCATGTCGGAGTGAAAATGAGGCGATTGGGCGGGTGCATGGGGGCCATGGAATTGGGAAGAGAAACCCAGAAGGAGAGAGTGTAGTGGACTTTGCTGTGTCATTCGACATGGCAATAGTAAACACATTCTTTGAGAAGAAAAGGGAACACCTAATAACATATAGGAGTGGGGGAAGATTCTCCCAGATAGACTATTTCTTGTATAAAAGGATAAATCTGGTGGAGGTCAAGAAAACTGCAAAGTTTATTCCAGGCGACCATGTAGCCCCCCAACACAGGCTGCTATGTATGGACTTGAAGTTGAAAAGGGAAAGAAAAACCAAAGCTAAAGGGATAAGGAAAATTAATGGTACGAATTACAGAAGGAAGGGGATAAGAAGAGAGAGTTTAAGAGGAGGGTTTTTGGAGGTATTGATATAGGGATTGAAGATGTTCAAGAATGGTGGGCAACGAAATGCAGCAGTAATAAGAAGGCATGGAAAGGAGCTACTAGGAGAGACATCTGGTATCATATGGGAAGAAAAGGAGAGTTGGTGGTGGGATGAAGACATTGAGAAAGTAGTAAAAGATAAGAAGGAGGCAAAGAAAAGAGGGAAGAGTCACAGTCAGTGGAAAAAGAAATAGGTACAGAGAGAAAAACAAGGTGGTGAAAAAGGTGGTAGCCCAAGCTAAAGCAAAGTCGTATGATGATGTGTATAATGAGCTGGGGACAAAGGAAGGATTAAAGAAGATGATCAAGCTATCAAAGGCTAGAATAAGAGCACCAAAGATATAACACAAATCAAACAAATAAAGGATCAAGAGGGTGTAGATGCTTAGAAAAGGAGGAAGACATTGTGAAGAGATGGAAAGAATATTTCGAACAGTTTGTTAAATGAAGAAAATAATAGACTAATAAGAGAGGATGGGCAGTGAACATTGGCATGGTAATGAGGTTTTCTAGCAAGAGGTACTAAATGCACTGAAGAAGATGAAGAATGGGAAGGCAACCGGACCAGACATGATCCCGGTGGAGGCATGGAAAGCATTAGGAGATGAAGGAGTGGATATACTGTACGATCTTATGATAAAGATCCTTGAACAGGAAAAGATACCAAATGAGGGGCGTGGGAGTATATTGATCCCAATTTTTAAAGGGAAAGGCGATGTCCAAGAGTG
>NC_061087.1:25077033-25084533 GCF_015104395.2 Macrobrachium nipponense | reverse complement strand
TAACATTGGAGGGGAAAGTATAAAATCAAGGATGTCGTCCTATTAATAACCCCAGGAAAGTTATGAACAAGGAAAGTTATGAACACTTCAAGAATTAAACACATGATTATTGCTCCAAGCTATACTTAGCAATATTTAGTGCTGCTTTGCTGTGAGACAATACCACTGGCTCTCTCTCTCTCTCTCTCTCTCTCTCTCTCTCTCTCTCTCTCTCTCTCTCTCTCTCTCTCTCTCGCCTATATCAGCAGCTGATGTTGCATCATTTGTACGCTTTTTCGTAAGAAACCCTGAGTTAATGTTATACCAGCCAAGTATGCATTGCAATATCAGTTCAATATTTTTCTTTATTTCTGACGAGAAACACCGAATGTTTCGTACAATGCCCCGTCTGATTTTAAATAATAAAGCGAACATTAATTAGAGCAATAATTCTGAACATGGCCTATATTTCGCAATATGTTATCGAGTGAATATTGAGTGAATAACAAGACGCGAATGAATACCTTCCACTGGTAAACTCAACTAAGGCAATTTATTGGTTAAATGCGGTTTGAAACGTACATCATAAGACCACACACACGATAAATAACCGCTTTCGAAACGCCAAATGAATATCAATTGTCTCTTTTTTTTCCTTCACCGAACATCATACGAGAATTAGTTTTGTTGTAAATTCTAGAGGAAAGCTGGAGCTGACGTAAAGCAATCAGATTTTTTTTTTATCTTTTCAAATTACCATATTTTTATGCTTTATCTGATGCTGTAGTACATGTTGTACATCCTCCAAAATTCAGATCAGGCGGCTGGTGGGGGGAAAAGAGAGATGGATAGAAAGAGATATTTGCATTTGCCAAAATCGTATAGAAATAGTTAAAAATGCTATTAAGCAATTTCGCTCCTACTTCACAATATGAGCACAGCTGTTCTAAGTTTACGTCTATCAGTTTCATTTATGTGTTGTGTATATATATATATATAATAATTATATATATATAATAATATAATTAATATATATATATATATATTTTATATATACATGTTTTTCTGTTGAGTAATTTTTCCATTTATACATTCATAATTTTAAGGCCCAAAAATCACTGAAATCGAATTCATTATAATTGGGAACAACCTGCAACTTCCATATTTTATATATAATATAATATATATATATAATATATATATATATATATATATATTATATATATATAAAATATATATATATATATATATATATATAAGCAATGTATACATGGTATCGGTACTGAACAGGAGTCCAGCATTGTAATGAAAGGGAGCATTGTTCATAATATCCCTAACAGCTGGGAGACTCCAATATTGCTATAGATACGATAAGACCCAATTACCTATGAATCGTATCGTAACTAAGACTCCTGGATCCCTTCGAAAGGATAATGATCTCGACAATTCAATCGTGCAGTAGTCGATAAAGGCTTTGGGTATACAGTAAGGGGGGGAGGCATGCTTGTTATAGTAATCTTTCTTTCAATATTTCCACGACTATAAAACTGCATATAGCCTAAATTTATGTGACTGAACAGCATTTGTGATATATATATATATATATATATATATATATATATATATATAATATATATACACACACACACATATATAAATATATATATATATATATATATATATATATATATATATATATATATATATATATATATATATATATATTCTTGCTTGGTATCTGAGAACATTTATCACTTCAAGAATATTCTGGTGGCACATGCAGTTCTTCAGTAACGCGCTTTATCGTAAAGCAGAAAATGCATTTTTTTTAATTGCTGCTAGCATAATAAACTTTTCTCTCTTATTCTATTATTCTCTCTCTCTATCCATCTGTCTATCAGTGGAGCTCTCTCTCTCTCTTTTTATATCTACCCTATTTCTTACACAAATATTACATTACATTATACAAAGACAATAATAAATCATAATAATCTACATGCATATTTACCGTCAAAACCAAGTCCCTCTAGAACTAAATCAAGTTTTCTGTACAACCATCATCTACGACTAGTGGCGCCTCAGTTGCTTCCCAGATGCGGTAGAGTGAGGGTGCATCCCATGCCTCCAGAAAGTGCTGCCAGATGCACGATCCATGCTAACTTTAACCTTAATTAAAATACAAAATAATGATGCTAGAGGGTTGCAATTTGGTACGTTTGATGATTGGAGGCTCGATGATCAACATAACAATTTGCAGCCCTCTAGCCTCTGTAGTTTTTAAGATCTGAGGGCGGGTAGAATCAAGTGTGGACGGATGGACGCAAAGCCAACGCAATAATTTCCTTTGACATAAAACTAAAAAGAGGAGCAAGCGGAAACCACAGACAAATACAAGGAACGGCCCTAAACAGAAATCAAATGAAATTCGCCGAAAAAATAACGCTGTCTAAAAATAGACGAAAAAGAAGATTAATCTCAGGCTTTTTTTTTTTTTCATATCAATAATAGTGACAGCCGCAAAAACGCCGTCCTTTAACGTTATTAGTTTTCGTTTAATTGGATGTTACCAGATTGTTTTTTCCCCCAATCCCTTTACTCACTTTTATGGGCCTGTCTTTCTGGGTACTGTGCATTCTATCTTTGAAGTTCCTTTTGTGTGCGTTTATATATATATACAATTTTATTTTTCCTAGAGTGAAATGTTATTGTCGCTGGAAAATGTTTTATGGACAACGGGTCGCACCATTTGCAAAATTATATAGAGAAAGCAATGTGCATAAAAGTTGTGCAATGGCTTAGAGCTATTTTGAAGCTAAAGTTAGAGGAAAGAAGATTACTTTTTGCGAGATCACAATTTATATGTATTTTTTTCCTGGACTTTCATAATAATAATAAAATACATTAAGGGATATTGTCACAAGTTTGCTTCAAGGATGCGTCATCCTGCACTAAGTTCAGGAATTTGAAACTTTCTTATGTGATGATTTCACGTACGAAATGTCCAAATGAGGATACAGTATCAATAGTTTTCCTTCGTATCAAAACAATGAGGTTATACTTGCGACCAATCTCAGTTTTGTAACCTAGCTATGTTTTATGTTATTACCTTTCACGATACTCTGACGAAGACGCATCATGATGGAGCAATGTCAATCAAAACTCAAATGCAATGGACCTCAATCATCAAAAAAAGACCTTCGATGTTTTTTCGTCAACTTGGCAAAAAACTAAAATGTAATAGACCTCAATCATGAAAATAAGACCTTAGATTTTTTTAGTGTGAACTTGAATCAAAACTAAAATGCAATAGACCACAATCATGAAAACAAAAAAAAGACCTTTGATGTTTTTTCGTGAACTTGACTCAAAACTAAAATGAAATAGACCACAATCTGAAAACTAAAAAAGACCTTTGATGTTTTTTCGTCAACTTGACGATTTGCTTTTGGAGTAAATTATTGCAAGACGATGATGTAGATCTTGAATCATGGAAATCTCTGACGTCTCTCTCAAAAAATGAATGTTTTTGAATGAACCGTCTGAAGATAATACACTTGTGCTGAGAAATTGAAGAGCCATGTATTGATTAGTCAAATGTAAGAACCTGCATCTGTGAGTGTATTAAAATGATTATATCATGAAATTTAGACTACCACGAAAAACAAAATGAAATAGAAATTCTATTATTATTATGTGCACTTAATGGATGGTATTTGTTAAGTGGCAGTTGTACTACATCCCAAAACAGCTAAATAAATTAAAAGCGTCCATACAATGACATGTTCCTGAAGGTATAATCAAAAGGTATACGAAAGGTTTGTTCTCTGTCACACACTGAGGAAGTGTAGTATGTCCTTGCAAGTGATTGTGTCTTTATTCGAACAACATATGCAACAATCTATTCTGTTCTACGTCTACACCAGAATAATATAACACCCTCTTCAGTGTCAACTTTATTTCATTTTGACTCACTCTGTATCTCTCTCTATATATATATAACTTTCCTTTGCAATATCTACAATGATTAATATTCGCCTGAAAAGCGTGTGTGTGTGTGTCACATGCATCAACATTAATTGCAACTCGGATTCATTTCATTGCATTTACTTCAACGTTTCAGAAAGAGACAGTTGCTTCAGAGAGAGGCATTCAACAGTGACTTGATGAATTCTAGGCAAAGATGAAAGATGAAATGCAAGAATTAAAAAAGATTTGCTGTCACGTAAATGGTTTAAGGTCACCTTCCCTGATTAATTCTTGCTTGTTCTTTTTAACTGATTACATTCCGGGAACCTGATCTCCTACTTATTTTCATAAATGATTAACAATAATATTTCCCACGGGATGCATTAATGGCTTTCAAGCATCCTGACTTAGTAGCGTCTGTGATAACCCACTTATTGAGGGCCAAATATGTACATATATGCTTACATACATACACTCGTACGTATACTATATATATAGATATATTAATATATATATATATTATATATATATTATATATATATATATATTATATATATATAGTATATAGACAGATAGATATATTTATATAGTATATATATATATATATAGATATTAATATATATATATTATATATATATATATACTATATATATATAGTCTCTTTTTTTCCTTCACCGAACATCATACGAGAATTAATTTTGTTCTAAATTCAGAAGAAAAGCTGGAGCTGACGTAAAGCAATCAGATTTTTTTTTATCTTTTCAAATTACTATATTTTTATGCTTTATCTGATGCTGTAGTACATGTTGTACATCCTCCAAAATTCAGATCAGGCGGCTGGTGGGGGGTGGGGGGAAAAGAGAGATGGATAGAAAGAGATATTTGCATTTGCCACAAAATCGTATAGAAATAGTTAAAAATGCTATTAAGCAATTTCGCTCCTACTTCACAATATGAGCACAGCTGTTCTAAGTTTACGTCTATCAGTTTCATTTATGTGTAAGTATATATATATATATATATATATATATATATATATATATATATATATATATATATATACATATTTCTGTGAGTAATTTTTCCATTTATACATGCGTAACTTTATACATTCATAAATTTTAAGCCCCCAAATATCACTGAAAATCGAATTCATTATAATTGGGAACAACCTGGAACCAAGAGCAAATTATGATACTGGTAACTTTATTCCATATTATATATATATATATATATATAATATATATATATATATATATATAATATATATATATGTATATATATATATATATATATATATATATATATATATAGAATATATATATATATATATATATATATATATATATATGATATATATATATATACATATATATATATATATATATATATATATATATATATATATATATATATATATATATATATATATATATATATATATATATAAGCAACGTATACATGGTATCGGTACTGAACAGGAGTCCAGCATTGTAATGAAAGGGAAGGGAGCATTGTTCACAATATCCCTAACAGCTGGGAGACTCCAATATTGCTATAGATACGATAAGACCCAATTACCTATGAATCGTATCGTAACTAAGACTCCTGGATCCCTTCGAAAGGATAATGATCTCGACAATTAATCGTGCAGTAGTCGATAAAAGGCTTTGGGTATACAGTAAAAGGGCGGGGAGGCGGGGGGGAGAGGCATGCTCGTTATAGTAATCTTTCTTTCAATATTTCCACGACTATAAAAAACTGCATATAGCCTAAATTATGTGACTGAACAGCTTTTGCGAGATATATATACGTATATATATATATATATATATATATATATATATATATATATAGATAATAATATGTATATATATTATATATATATATATATACATATATATAATACATATATATAATATTTATATATAATATATATATATATATAGATATATATATATATTCCTGCTTGGTATCTGAGAACATTTATCACTCAAGAATATTCTGGTGGCACATGCAGTTCTTCAGTACTGCTTTATCGTAAAGCAGGAAATGCATTTTTTTAATTGCTGCTAGCATGATAAACACTTCTCTCTTATTCTATTATTCTCTCTCTCTATCCATCTGTCTATCAGTGGAGCTCTCTCTCTCTCTCTTTTTATATCTACCCAATTTTCTTACACTAATATTACATCACTACTACTGTGAACAGCAGATCACAACTAATTAAATTCTTAATTAAATTATACACAGACAATAAAAAATCATATTAATCTACATGCATATTTACCGTCAAAACCAAGTCCCTCTAGAACTAAATCAAGTTTTCTGTACAACCATCATCTACGACTAGTGGCGCCTCTGTTGCTTCCCAGATGCGGTAGAGTGAGGGTGCATCCCATGCCTCCAGAAAGCGCTGCCAGATGCACGATCCATGGCTAACTTTAACCTTAAATAAAATACAAACTAATGAGGCTAGCGGGTAGCAACTTGGTACGTTTAATGTTTGGAGGGTCGGTGATCAACATAACAATTTGCAGCCCTCTAGCCTCTGTAGTTTTTAAGATCTGAGGGCGGGTAGAATCAAGTGTGGACGGATGGACGGGTAAAACCAACACAATAATTTCCTTGAACATGAAACTAAAAAGAGGAGCAAGCGGAAACCACAGACAAATACAAGGAACGGCCCTAAACAGAAATCAAATGAAATTCGCCGGAAAAATAACGCTGTCTAAAAATAGACGAAAAAGAAGATTAATCTCAGGCATTTTTTTTTTCCATATCAATAATAGTGACAGCCGCAAAAACGCCGTCCTTTAACGTTATTAGTTTTCGTTTAATTGGATGTTACCAGATTGTTTTTTCCCCCAATCCCTTTATTCACTTTTATGGGCCTGTCTTTCTGGGTACTGTGCATTCTATCTTTGAAGTTCCTTTTGTGTGCGTTTATATATAAATACAATTTTATTTTTCCTAGAGTGAAATGTTATTGTCGCTGGAAAATGTTTTACGGACAAAACGGGTTCGCACCATTTGCAAAATTATATAGAGAAAGCAATGTGCATAAAAGTTGTGCAATGGCTTAGAGCTATTTTGAAGCTAAAGTTAGAGGAAAGAAGATTACTTTTTGCGAGATCACAATTTATATGTATTTTTTCCTGGACTTTCATAATAATAATAAAATACATTAAGGGATATTGTCACAAGTTTGCTTCAAGGATGCGTCATTCTGCACTAAGTTCAGGAATTTGAAACTTTCTTATGTGATGATTTCACGTACGAAATGTCCACATGAAGATACAGTATCAATAGTTTTCCTTCGTATCAAAACAATGAGGTTATACTTGCGACCAATCTCAGTTTTGTAACCTAGGTATGTTTTATGTTATTAACTTTCACGATACTCTGACGAAGACGCATCATGATGGAGCAATGTCAATCAAAACTCAAATGCAATAGACCTCAATCATCAAAAAAAGACCTTTGATGTTTTTTCGTCAACTTGGCTAAAACTAAAATGTAATAGACCTCAGTCGTGAAAAAAAGACCTTAGAT
>NC_061087.1:25047033-25067033 GCF_015104395.2 Macrobrachium nipponense | reverse complement strand
CATGGCAGAAAGAGAATATGAATGGCGGTACAGTAAAAGAAACGAAAAGGGTTGCAGTTAGGGACCGAAGGGGTTCTACAAAGAACCTTAAGTAATGCCTACAGTGCACCGCACGAGGCGCACAGACACCACTACCACCATACAGGACTTGAGTAATTAAGCTAATTTATCTAGCGAAAATCTGTACAATTATATTCTCGATTTTCCAAAATTCAGTATCTGAAATTTAAGGAATATAGTTAGGTAACAAAAAATTACAGCGCCTTTCTGTAGCTTCTTAACAGTGTTGGTGATTTTTTTTTCATAATAATAAAAAATAAAAAAAAAAACAGTGATTTATTTGATCTTTTTATTTTCTTATTTATTTGGTTATTTCATTTGTTAGATGTTTTTTCAATCCTATTTTTTCTCAAAATGTATTATATGACAGAATTCTTATTGATTTATCTTTTAGGTTTGCAGTTCTGTCCTAAAGTATGTACTTGCATTTTTTTTATATCAAAATAAATAAGATGAAGCACACTTATTAACCTCCGACCCATATTTTTCAATTAGTTTGCTTTCAAATAAAAAAAAAATAAAAAATACGAAAAAATAAAAATAAATCATTATTTTTTTATGAAAAAATCAATGATTTAATCACTTGATTAAATCAGTTTGATTTAATCATTGCCAAAACTGCTTCTGAATATGGAAAAGTTTCTTTCTGAGTGGATCTATATTATATCATTATATAAATTTATATGACTTAGTACTTTTTTGGATCTGAACACACCTTGACATTATATTATATATCAAAGACTTTTGTTTGTATGATGTTTTTACTCTGCATGGAACCTGTGGTTATTCAGCAACGAGACCAACGGCTTTACGTGACTTCCGAACCACGTCGAGAGTGAACTTCTGTCACCAGAAATACACGTATCTCACTCCTCAATGGAATGCCAGAGAATCGAACTCGCGGCCACCGAGGTGGCAGACCAAGGCCATACCAATCACGCCACTGAGACGTTTTATATACAGCAATGGCTACCATATTATTGAGACGAAACGTGATATAAATTCTAACAAGGTTTTACGATCATTCCAATAACATAGTGATTGTCACAAAAATCTCTCTCTCTCTCTCTCTCTCTCTCTCTCTCTCTCTCTCTCTCTCAGATTCTCTAATTCTCTTATACGATTCTGAGGACGCTCAAGGTGAGATGTGTTGATTAAATAAGTCATAAATCACTATATATGAGCAATGAATCGTCCCGAGTCAGAACGCTGGAGTCTAACAGCAAGATTTGGCACTTATATTTTTGAGAGGATTGTTATCTTTGGCCTCCCGTGTGAGTGTGGAGCCAGCTAATGGATGTCCCTATTTGTTTATCTATTTTCCCTTTTAAATAACCATTTATTTACTTATTTATCGATTTATCTTACATCTTCATCTATTTACTTATTTATTGATTTATTTTCTTTTCTGTTGACTTTTTTGCTTACCTGTAAATTTATATAATTATTTTACTGTTTTCCTCACTAACAAACTTTTTCGACATTCTAAATTATTCATTTAAAATACATCTGCTCAAGCAATCACTGTTTTATTTGAGTTATTATTTAAACCGTTATCCTCCTTTTTTATCGTAGAATGGCATTTCTGGCATCTTTTTCCACCACTCATTCTCCAATGCATAAAGGAGGAAGCTCTAAAAATTCATATCATTTTATATGAGACGTTAAGGGGGAGTTGTGCTTTCTTTGTTCTACATTTCCACGCGACAGATCTCACAGAGCAGAATAATGCATTGTAACAATGCCAGGTACGATGAAGTTAGCTACAAACAAACTGAGGTGAAGTTAGCTACAAACAAGTTGAAACAATTGGGGACTTGACGTTTGGGCATTAGTTTGAAAGAAGCATTATGAATGCGATACGTGTTTTTATAACTTTTGTATGTCAACATCTAAGATTGAATGCTGATGTTAACAGGCACAAACACAAATATATAATATAATATAATACCTCGGAATTAATATATTTTCATATATGTAAACCGAAGGGGAATTTTTCAGTTGATAATAATTTCGTCCTCTCGTGGGCTCGAACCACCGACCAGGGGACAGAGAAGAAATCAGGACTTCAGTAACTTTATCTAACAACTAAAAAATTCCCCTCTGGTTTACATATAAGAAAATATATTAATTCCGAGGTAGAGGGAATTAGATATTAAAGGACATTTGTAGCTCGAATAATTTGTATGAATCACGGTGAAGTGAATATTATATATATATATATATATATATATATATATATATATTATATATATATATATATATATATATATATATATAATATATATATATATATATATATATTAAAGGACATTTGTAGCTCGAATAATTTGTATAATCACGGTGAAGTGATATATATATATATATATATATATATATATATATATATATATATATATATATATATATATATAATATTCACTTCACCGTGATTCATACAAATTATTCGAGCTACAAATGTCCTTTATAATATCTAATTCCCTCTACCTCGGAATTAAATATATTTTCATTATATGTAAACCAGAGGGGAATTTTTTAGTTTTGTTTTTAGATTAAAAGTTACTGAAGTCCTGATTTCTTCTCTGTCCCCTGGTCGGTGGTTCGAGCCCACGAGAGGACGAAATTATTATCAACTGAAAAATTCCCCTTCGGTTTACATATATGAAAATATATTAATTCCGAGTATTATATATATTATATATTTGTGTTTGTGCCTGTTAACATCAGCATTCAATCTTATATATATATATATATATATATATATATATATATATATATATATATATATATATATTTATATATGTATATATAAAGTCAATCTTTGATGTGAACATACAAACTCACGAAACCATCTGGCGCATTTAGTTAACAGGTTCTTTCAGACTAATGCTCAAATAACACGTCCAGTTGTTTAAACGTCGTTTGTGGCCAACTTCATCGTACTTTGCATTACTCTGCTACGTCAAAGTCTGTCGAGTGCAAATGTAACACAGAAAACGAGTCCTTTACGACTCATATGAAATAACTGTGATTCGGTATGAATTTTTAATGCTTCCTCCTTTCTGCATTGCAGAATGAGCTGTGGGAAAAGGGCCAGAAATACCCCTTTGCTGTAAAAGGGGTCGATAAATCGGAAAATTATGTCAGTAAAATCACTTAGCAAGGGCTCCGCAAGATATTTTTCATACACGTAGTATTTCCATGCGAACGACATTGTCCTTCTGAATGGGGATCTTTTTGCTTTACCTTGAGGTAATTACTGTTATAAAGAGTCCTATGAAGGTGTTATAAAGGTTTATAGTTTTCTGTCCATCTATCAGTCCGCCATCAGATCTACAAACCTACATAAGCTAGAAGGCTACAAATTGGTAGTTTTATCGTCCGCCCTCCAATCATCAACCATGCCAAATTGCAACCATCAGTAGTTTTGATATCATTCAAGGTTGAATTTGGCCATGGATCGTGCATCTGGCACCGATCTGCGGAGCCGGGGGACGCACCCTCGCTCTAGCGTTTCTGTTGAGAAACTGAAACGCCACCGGTGACCAGGCCTAGCTGATAGTTTTATACAGAATTATACGTTGCACAGAAAACTCAATTGCGCCGAAGAAACTTCGCCACATCTAGTACTTGTTAATGTTTTTCCTAAACCGAGGATGGATATATATATATATATATATATATATATATATATATATATATATATATATATATATATATATATATATATATATATATTATAGTTTGGATATTGGAAATATCCAAAATACAGCATCAGAGGTTAAATTAGACACTTCATCGAATATGCGACTAACTCGATCTGGAGTATTTATTAAATGTCAGTATTAATCTACTTTTCACGAGTTTAATATCGATGACATTATAATCATTATTATCATTCCGTGACGCTTATTTTCTTCTAAGTTGAGAAACTACGAGCATCTGACTTTTGAAGCTGTATAACTCATAAGCTGAATACCTAGATTTCGGTAAATTAAAATATTGTGTGTATGTATTTGTGGTGTTCAGAAAGCCTTATCAGTAATATACAATTTAATAAAGGTAATTGTATTCACTCCAAATATCAACTCTCCCCTCAACTCTCTCTCTCTCTCTCTCTCTCTCTCTCTCTCTCTCTCTCTCTCTCTCTCTCTCTGTGAGATGCAAGCATATACGCAGTACAAACATCAAATATAAAGCTTCATTATAGTCAGTTTAGTTTCAGTAACTTACCATCACCCTAATGCTCATTCAGAATGTAATTATCCTGTAGGAGAGCGGATGGTCCATCTCAGCTAATGACACCATAATCTCTCTCTCTCTCTCTCTCTCTCTCTCTCTCTCTCTCTCTCTCTCTCTCTCTCTCTCTGTTGTCGTAAAATCCTTTAAATTACGTTTTCGTGTGTGTGTGTTTGTGTTCGTAATGGTCTGGGTATGAAACACAAGCTAGGGAAAACAAAACCTTTTAAATTACTTTCTCTCTCTCTCTCTCTCTCTCTCTCTCTCTCTCTCTCTCTCTCTCTCTCTCTCTTTTTGTGCGTGTGTGTGCGTGTGTGTGTGTGTGTGTGCGTGTGTGTGAGTTTGTGTGTGCCGTAAGGGTCTTGGTATAAAACACAAACTAGGAAAATCAAAATCTTTTTAATAATCTCTCTCTCTCTCTCTCTGATATAGAAGTAAGGGACGAAAATAGTGAATATTTAGCTGACATAGAAATTAATGAAGCTGGTATTGTGCAGGCAATTAATGAAATTAAAAATGGAGCTGCTGCAGGGCCTGATGGAGTTCCTGCTATTTTGTTAAAGAAAGTAGTTCATTCTATCGTAAAGCCACTTGCAATATTATTAAGACAAAGTGTAGATACAGGCAAGCTTTATGATGAGCACAAATTAGCATATATCACCCCTACTTTCAAAAGTGGATCAAGACTAGAGGCAAGTAATTATAGGCCTGTGAGTCTAACATCACATATTATGAAAGTGTATGAAAGGGTAATGAAGAAAAATATTATGAAACATTTAATAAAAAATAATTTGTTTAATATAGGACAACACGGTTTCGTACCCGGAAAAAGTACACAAACCCAACTGTTAAGTCCACCGTGAGAACTTTTTTAAAAAATATGAAAAGCGGAAATGAAACAGATGTGGTTTATCTAGACTTTGCCAAAGCTTTTGACAAAGTAGACCATAATATATTAGCGAAGAAAATTAGAAAACACAATATCGTGGATAAAGCAGGAAGATGGTTAAAAGAATTTTTACACAACAGAAAACAGATAGTTATTGCAAACGATGAGAAATCGGATGAAACCAAGGTAATATCCGGTGTGCCACAAGGTACGGTGTTAGCTGCAATACTGTTTGTTATTATGATTGAAGACATAGACAGTAATGTTAAGGATTCGGTAGTGAGTAGTTTCGCTGATGACACAAGAATAAGTAGAGAAATTACTTGTGATGAAGATAGGAACGCTCTACAAAGAGACCTTAACAAAGTATATGATTGGGCAGAGGTAAATAGGATGGTATTTAACTCTGATAAATTTGAATCAATAAATTATGGAGACAGAGAAGGAAAGCTATATGCATATAGGGGACCTAATAATGAGACAATCACAAATAAGGAAGCAGTTAAAGACCGTGGTGTGATGATGAATAGGAACATGTTATGCAATGATCAAATAGCAATTCTTTTGGTAAAATGTAAAGTAAAAATGGGAATGTTGTTACGCCACTTCAAAACAAGAAAAGCTGAACACATGATTATGCTTTATAAAACATATGTTCGTAGTCCACTTGAATATTGCAATATGATATGGTACCCACACTATCAAAAGGATATTGCACAAATAGAGAGTGTACAAAGGTCCTTTACAGCTAGAATAGAAGAAGTTAAGGACCTTGACTACTGGGAAAGACTACAATCCTTAAAATTATATAGTCTAGAAAGGAGAAGAGAACGCTACATGATAATTCAGGCATGGAAACAGATAGAAGGAATAACAGAAAACATCATGGAACTAAAAATATCAGAAAGAGCAAGCAGAGGTAGATTAATAGTGCCCAAAACTATACCAGGAAAAATAAGGAAAGCACACAGGACATTAATCCATTACGCACCAGCATCGATAATGCAGCGTCTATTCAATGCGTTGCCAGCTCATCTGAGGAATATATCAGGAGTGAGCGTAAATGTGTTTAAGAATAAGCTCGACAAATATCTAAACTGCATCCCAGACCATCCAAGATTGGAAGATGCAAAATATACCGGAAGATGTACTAGCAACTCTCTGGTAGACATTAGAGGTGCCTCACAATGAGGGACCTGGGGCAACCCGAACGAACTGTAAGGTCTGTAAGGTAAGGTCTCTCTCTCTCTCTCTCTCTCTCTCTCTCTCTCTCTCTCTCTCTGCCGTAAGGGTCTGAGTATGAAACAGAAACTAGGGAACACAAAGTCTATACAAATTAAGTTAGGGTATGTAGTTGCCCAATACCCATAATTCAGTTAGTCTTTCATTAGCCTGACTCAGATTTACTAATGTCAGTTGGACGTGAGTAAGCCCTGGCTAAAAAAGAAAGAAAGAAAGAAAAAAACTTATCAACAGCGATTAAGCAGAGTAAATTAACATAATAATTTACCTACCAGTAACTAACTCTACCCCTTTCGAGACTACTCCAGACATGCGAACACTAAAAGGAGATTTGCACTCTTTAAGGTTTCCATAAGGAACAGGCAGAATAAATCTTACGCGACCCTTCCGCAGATTGTTTTCGCCAGAACACATTTGATGAGGAAAACCAGGTTTAAACGTTAATTTATGGCGAAAGAAAGAAGTTCAGTGACAATATAAGCTTACTTGAAGAAATACGCCCCTACTTATGTATTCAGCTAATATATATATATATATTATATATAATATAATTATATATATATATATATATATATATATATGTATATACACATATATATATATATATATATATATAATATATATATATATATTATATATATATATATATATTATATATATATATATTACTAAGTATGTATCTTTTATTTTTTTATTTATTGTTTGTTTCTGGCAAGGATGGTCAACGGGAAATATCTTTTAACACAAATAAAATGGCAATACTATTTACTAACCCCCAAAAGAAACTGGTACTGAACGTGTTAATAACGTACGTAACCCAGTCAACATTGTTTGACCACCGCTACATTATTCTGACTCATAGACATAAGGTCGAAAACATAAGGTGTGTAACAGGGAAGACCAACCATCGAGACACCTCTAAAATGACGCGTAAAAATTTACAAAGAAATCCTTGTTTAATTTACGAGACAGGGAATTCGTGGAATTATTTGGGGAGAATCATATTCTCATATTTACATGTGAAAAGATTTGCCATTTCTTATGAATATTTTGGGAGCGGTGATTATATTTATCTTCAAACAAGAATTACATGCCATTTATTGACATGCCAAATATGCGCAAGGAACCGGTCCTTAAAAATAGGGTCTCCTCTCTTGTGAAATTTGAATCAGAGTTGTGTTGCTGGAGATTAAATTCAGAGAGAGAGAGAGAGAGAGAGAGAGATTCAAACGGAGTATTACTGAAAAATGTAAATGTGTAAAGGGATGGTGTAGCAAATTATAATTAGAATAAAGTGTTTCGTCAGAAAGGTAACAAAAAAGAAAAAAAAAAAACTTTACCGTCATATATTAGAATTAAGATGGACAATAAACAATTAGTCATGAGTAATAAATTTTTTAAATTCAATTTTAAAACTTTCTTTTCAAAGTTAGTTTTCTAAACTGTATTTCTTTCTAAATAACTTTTTCTAACTTCAGTTTTTTATTTCATGAACTTCAATATTTTCATTTTGTAAACTCAATTTTTATGTTTTTTTTTTTTGAAGTCCAGGTTTTTCAAATTTCATTTTTTAGACGTAAGTTTTAAACTTTTAACGGGGAATATTTGCTAAGCATCATGACTGAATTTCATTATCTTTTAAACAAAATAATGAAATCCCTACATTGTTATAATCTATGTTTCTACACTATATGCCACACAGATCACCTCCAAGGATATCTGTTCAACAGAACCAATGTCAATGTATCGCAAACTATGTTATGTATTAATATATCGTATTCATTCATCAAAATGTGTACTATAACTTCAGGCACGATACTTTACAGCTTTTCCTCAAGGTTTACCACGAGGAAAATTCAGTTGAGAAAATGTAATTCTATGTTTCCTGAAGAATAATAATTTTCCTTCTTAAATTCTGTAAAACACTGGGAAATGAAGCAAAAGCCCTGTCTTTTATCTCATAAATTCCAGTAAGCTATTTATTATTCCAAGACGTAGTACAAAACTCCATCTACTAGACCATTCTCCTCAAGTGTTTATTTACGTGCTCGTGAAATGACGATCCCATGTCGCATTTTGTAGAATTAAATTCGTTGCACAATGCAGTCCCAGAATTTATCTTGGCAGGTTTCATCTGCGTATTTTGTGCTTTGTGTAAAGAGTTGTTCCCAGGAAGTTTTTTTTTTTCGTCCGAATAATAAGGTTTAACAACGCGTTCATAAATTTCTTCTTGACATTATTTTTCACGACATGTACTGCTTTCTCTCTCTCTCTCTCTCTCTCTCTTCTCTCTCTCTCTCTCTCTCTCTCTCTCTCTCTCTCTCTCGAAGTGCAATTCCCCGGAACCTTCAGCAACAGAATAAAGAAAAAAAATGAAATCGTTCTAAAGCACAATACAAAATTGCATCTAAGCAAATTTCCTCTGCAGGCAATATGCTCTTGTTAAGTGCAATTTTCTGGGATATGTACACCGTATTTTCAACTTCATCCAGGTTTTCCCACTAAGAAATCCAAAGATAGAATCGGGGTAACGCTTTTTCATTTTCGTACGTTAAAGATTTTTGAGCGTATGTACCAGAATAGTAATGCCATTTTTTTATTGACATTTTACAGTTTAGACAGATGACAATATTGCTATACATTTATCAAATGCAGCTATAATTCCGGTAATGTAATATTTCATTTAATGGGAACTAGTGTATTATGATGACATAAAACTCAGGCAAATTTGTGTTTGTTGATTCTACGAAGCTGCAAAAATGATAGGATAAAGTTCAAGTTAAACTGACTCAATTTATAACCTACCAAAAATAACATTTTGTGTCGTCACGCAAACATTTCTTTCTGAAATACCCAACACAAATGAATTGTGTAAAGTGTCTACTGTTGAGTTACCCTGAAGACAAATGGTTCTTCTTCATTAAGAATATATTAGCTAATGTCTTCCAGATTTATACCTTTTTTCATTATAGATATAGCATTCCTTATTATTATTCTTTATATAAACTATATAAAATGTCATGTTATTATTCTTTACAAAATATATGAACTATTTTAATATTCGTTATTACAGATGTCATATAAATGGTCCTTCTTCACTAAGGATACATTAACTAATGTTTACCAGATATATACTTAATTTTTCACTATAGATATAAAATACCTTAGTATCAGTCGTTATATAAACTATATAAAATGTCATAATATTATTCTTTAAAAAATATAAAAATATTTTAATATCCTTCGTTATTACAGATGTCATATAAATGGTCCTCCTTCATTATTAAGGATATATTAGCTAATGTTTTCCAGATTTATACTTTTTTCATTATAGAAATAAAATGCCTTGTTATTATTATTCTTTATATAAACTATATCAAATGTCACAATAATATTCTTTGCAAAATATATAAAATTATCTTAATCTCATTCGTTATTACTGATGTCAAAGAGGTTTATGTGACCATATATATTTAATCTGTATCATACATCTCTACTTAATTAATACACTCATTTGTTAAACTGCATGAACTCTTATGCCCCAATAAGCATAACGTTATCAGTATCTTTCAGTGTTTCATTACTGTTCACAACTCGGCCCCAATGAACCGCCCGAATGAATCAAGTGGTAATTACCCACTTGAGTTTATCGTCCCTCTGAATGGTCATTAAGGCCTAATTAAAACATAATTCATGATTAATAGGCTGTAATCAGAGATCTATTACGACTCGAGCCCTCCACCCACCAGGCCTCATTATTGCATGGTTGATGGATGATCTCTTACATGTTCTAAGTTTCCTTCTGCTACTTCTTTCCAATGAACGACATATCCTTCTGTTACTTTTTTCCAATGAACGCCATATTTTTCTGATACTTCTTTCCAATGAACGTCATATCTTTCTCTTACTTCTTTCCAATGAACGTCATATCCTTCTGTTACTTCTTTCCAAGAACGTTCATTCCAATCTTTCTCTTACTTCTTTCCAATGAACGTCATATCCTTCTGTTACTTCTTTCCAATGAACGACATATCCTTCTGTTACTTCTTTCCAATGAACGACATATCCTTCTGTTACTTCTTTCCAATGAACGACATATCCTTCTGTTACTTCTTTCCAATGAGCATATTTTTTCTGATACTTCCTTTCAATTTTGAAACGTCATATTTCCTTTCTTCTTACTTTTATTTCAATGAACGACATATCCTTCTGTTACTTCTTTTCAATGAACGCCATATTTTTCTGATACTTCTTTCCAATGAACGTCATATCTTTCAGTTACTTCTTTCCAATGAACGCCATATTCTTCAGTTACTTCTTTCCAATAAACGCCATATTCTTCAGTTACTTCTTTCCAATGAACGCCATATTTTTCGGATACTTCTTTCCAATAAACCTCATATCCTACTGTTACTTCTTTCTAATGAACGCCATATTCTTCAGTTACTTCTGACACATCTGGCAGTTTTAAATACTGTGACATTCGAAAAATATTTTATGCAGCATGATTTTTTAAATCTTCACAAATTGATACATTACCGTAATCCCAGGATACGTTCCCGTAAAAAAAAAAAAAAAAAAAAAAAAAAAGCAGAATTTCAATTCAAGAAACGTATTTTAGGTTGCATGTGTGCTCTTGCGAAATTTTCTTATTTATCTGAATAAGAATATCGCTTTCTACCAGATGCTAATACAAAAAATACCATGAAAACATACACTAAAGAATATTCTTACATAATTCAGTATCGCGATAATTGACGATGCATTTCAAGCCAAAAAATTTCTTCTGGATTTCGGCTGGAATATGGCAAACAAAAGATTTTTTTCTTTTTTTGCCTTAAACCTTTTTATTCACTTCTCTTTCAATTCCCTTTTTAGCCGAGGCCGTGTGCTTTATTACAAGGGCACCGGATTAATTAAAACCGGAGAGTGGCGCTCATTATCTGTCTGAAGAATTCGCTGGCTTGCGAGATGCGGAGTAATGCAATGCATTTTCCATTAATGTTTGACATCCGGATGCTTCTTTTCTGCTTTCAAAGCGGCTTCCTTTTAACATCTGCCGGTGCAAGAGAGAGAGAGCGAGAGAGAGAGATTAATGCAGCCGGCTATGCCCGGAGACATTTTGAAATTCACTGCTATGCAAGGTTATATCTATGCGCATGCGCGTTGAGATCTACGTGTCATTTTTGCTGGATGTCTAATGAAAGACAGGACAGTCGAACCAAATGTTAATTCTCTCTCTCTCTCTCTCTCTCTCTCTCTCTCTCTCTCTCATGATGGCATGCATTGAGATTGGGGCAGAATACTTTATTTGGCAGATCTTTTATAATATTATGGAAATTGAAAAAGAAACCCACAAATTCAATTTGTAACTTGTTTACTTCTTAAGTATTTTACCATTTAGTTTTACTCCACACTCGAGTACTTTCAGGCCCTTTTCTGTGGCCCATTCTCAAGAGATGTTGGGATGTTAGCCTGGGTCAAGGGCCCAGCAGTCTTCTGCTGGGCCTTGACCCAGGCTAACATCCCAACATCTCTTGAGAATGGGCCACAGAAGGGCCTGAAAGTACTCGAGTGTGGAGTAAAACTAAATGTAAATACTTAGAAGTAAACAAGTTACAAATTGAATTTGTGGGTTTCTTTTTCAATCTTCAGAAGAAAACTGAAAGAAGTTTTTGTTTGGTTCATTATGGAAATTATTATTCATTATCAATTTTTTATAAAATTACAAAACAAATGCGTATAGTGACATGATCTCAATGATGTACGCATATATTCACGATTCGATTGAACATGAAAAAAAAATATGAGGACATGTATATATATATATATATACATATATGTAAGTGTTTACATAATAAAAATATGGAATGTTAGTCCATATATATAAAAGTCTAAAACTAAAGAGGTCAACCAGATTGCTTGCAGGAATGTGATCAGACTAGAGACGCTAAAGATGACGTATACAATAAGTATGTAGGCTAAGATAACATGCCGTCACCTGTAGTCATTCAATTGTTTATAAACATTAGTCCAAGCTCCCTGCTTGAGACAACTACCCCGACCTATAATTCAGACGGCCTACGTGATCTGTAGCGTGTCTCATTTTGATTGTGTGTTCGTATGAAACTATGTCATTTGTATGTATGTTCATATGTTCGAACTACTGTCTGTTCCTTCATAATTTGTAACAGAGATGGTAGACGAGCAGAACAGAGTTAGCTATCGTCATTAGAAGACCTGTACCTCTTTACCTAAGCTTTATCATGTAGAGGAATAGGATTAGCCATCATCATTGTCAGAAGCGATCAAGCTATCGTTATTAGAAGACTTGTACAATCATATCTGATCTTCAGCATGTAAAACTTCAGAAGAATACATATATTTTTATATTTCGTGTTTTCTACAAGAACCTCCTCACCATGAGTTTAACACATCGTCGTAATAACCAACAAGATAATACCGACTTCGTAAGTGATCTACAAACCCCCAGACACTCCATTGAAGATGGAAGTGCAATACCAACCGACTTAGCGTAAGATTATCGCTAGTCTAACATTACCTCATAGGGCGCCTTATCATACAAGGCACAAGCCCTAATATTGGTGGCCAGCGTACCAGAAGAACTCTACAACGTCCTACGAAGAAAAACCAGAATAATAAATCATGTATCATAAGAAGTCAACGACGACGGAAGCAGCAGATTCTTCAAGCAACCTAGTATCATCGTTAGTGAGCGACTTCAGAAAACAATAAGAACTCTTCAACGACGACGAAAGCAACAGATTCTTCAACAAACTTAGTATCATCGTTTAGTGAATAACTTCAAGAAACAAAACCGACGTGTCTTTTTCCTACAGCAACGCAAGCTTCGTCTCTCATTAGAATCATTCAAGAAAACATCGTTAGTGAGCGTTTCCGGCACTTCAAGAAACAAACGAACGCGTCTGCAGCATCGGATCTTTCAAGGGCTCGAATCATCGAAACAACGCGCACGGGGGAAACTGAAGCCAAACCAGGTCATCCGCTAAATAGAGAAGGAGGACAAGGCCGTGTGTCGTTATCGGAACACCGTGACTTCCCACAAAAGCAAGCTAAGTACAATTTTTTATTCATTTGGAGTAACTTTGAGTGTTTCCTTTGCAGGTCGAATTTCGTTATTCCTGTGGCTGAAGTTACGAGACATTCTTAATCTTACTTTTTTACAGAATTAGTCTACATCATTGAGATTTCGCTACTGCGAGTTTTTATCTTTGAGTGTCTGTTTCCAGAAGTTCTACTGAATATCATAATCATATACTATGTTAATTTTATCATTTTGGGCGATTATTAATCCCTTACGTAACAAATCATATTAAACAGTGAATATGCGTTTACGCAGTGGACGTCTGTATTTATACAGATGCATGGATAGGGTCGTTAAGCACCGTAGTGATTAGAAAACACACAAAAAACAAGTGGAACACCCGTACAAATCTATATAAATTAGAGGTAACACTATTTCGGGTCATGACAATAAATGCTCCTTTGCAAGTCCCGATCGCAGTTTTAGCCTTGAGTTTTTTGAGTTATATAAAATATCGAACCTCAATGACTCAACTTAACTTTAAAAATATGGCTGGATTGCAAGGAATAACATGTCTGTAAAAAACTTTCATCAGGCTAAATGCGCTGACCAGGATCCCTCACTATTTCAAATTTTAGCAAAGAATGAAGTACAAACAGTTAATATTGTATGCAGTAGTGATAATTGCTCTATTAGTAATTGCTCAGTCCTAATAGTTCGTCTCTTCATTGCTTTATACGTAACCAGCAACATAATGCTAAAAACACACAATAACGTTGCCGATGGTAATAAAGAGAAGGATCCTAATTATTACAAAAAGAAATAGAAACAGTAGCCCGTTCAGAATCAAACAAGCAAACTCGGTGACTGTGTCACCTAGTCAAGCGGTCAAGGTCAGTCAAAACTGCTGAGTGTTCAAAGCATAGCAAATTCCACACAATAAGCGACTCTCGCAGAGTGGGGAAAAGCGATGTTGGTTCATACATGCCAATATCTTTTTGAACTAAAAAGGATTTTTCCTATGAAACACACGACCGTATAAAGTAATCAGAGCAGGTTTTCGTTTTTTTTTTTTAATACGTAAGTTATTATAAGTAGTGGTGGATAAAGCCCGACTGTACGCGCCGTAAAAATTAGAATATCTTGTTTATTCCTTTAGTACACGTAATATCCTGTATTTACGGACTCACCGTCTGTTGTTCGAACTTCCCTAATGAGAAGTCCGGATAAGCGAGCGTTTACAGATACCTCTATAGTTATAAAAAACATTGATCTGTATCTAGTGTAATTGTAAGATTCATCTTTAGGGGTATACAAAATATTAACTTACATCCTGCAACAAAATAAGGCGTGTTTATCAAAGGGAAATCCTATAAACCTTCAAACATATTAAAATCCGTTGAACAAAAATGAGACAGTTAATCAAATAATAACTTATATAAAGGAACTATACATTGTCTCATAAATCGTAACATTGTTTTTCAAATGACCCAACAGAATTCTCCCACAACCACAGTCGCAGTTTGCACGCAAAATCTCGAGAAACATGCACCCTCGAATGTCTTAGTGCGTGTAAAAGACTTTGCTGGGAAATGAAATTTTAATCCTTCCCGACACTCTGAAATATAACGATTTCCGCGAACAAAGCCCTAGACACGGTTGACTCGCTGCAAACAAGTTAATATAGTAATCCACAAAAACCTATACATATAAATATCGCATTTCTTTTATTGTTGCTAACTTTTAATCCCGCCCAACCAGTCGTGGATGAATCTCTCTGATAATCTATCTAAAGTAATATCAGTAAAGTCATTCAAGCAGAGGTGATTCAGCAGAAATTTTTTTTTATCTTTTACCTGAATACCAGGAAGTTTCTCCACTAGCGAGTGATCTCTGGGAAAAACGGATGTAATTTAACACAAAATACGGTCTAAGGACAAACATAAAGCTATATACGTACCTTCGTATAGACTCTCACTGCAATTTCAAAATAGAGATAAATGACGAAGTTGAAATATGTTAGTAATAGGAGCCATTAGGAAATCAAATAGCCCATATAATTTTCCCTCAAAACGTCATGCCATAAAAGATCGGACTTGGCGTATCTGCGTAGATTTCTGTCGCTTAAACAAGGAAACGACTCCCGATAGTTTCCAGTGCCATGTAGTGACGACATCTTATCTCTGTTAGGTTAGAATAAATTTTTCACCAGCTTGGACTTACTTTAAAAGCTTTTACCAGATACCATTACCTAAGTGATTGTACCTCATACACCGTTTTCAACACACTCAGGGGACATTATCAATTTTTTACGTATGCCTCCGGCTTACGTTGCACCCCAATTACAATATAGTGTTTGGAGACTTTTAGGGGATACCCTACATGCTTATATGGTTGATCTTGTAATCTTTTCTAATACCTTAGAAGTACATTCACATAAAGTAGAGCTAGTGCTACAGAGACAAAGACAAATAATCTCAGAGTAAAATATCTAAATGTGAGTTTTAAAACCGAACATGTTTATCTAGGTTTTATGTGTCTTGTCAAGGTCTTAAAGTAGTCCATGGTAAGGTGTCGGCTATTCATAACTTTCCGGTACCTATTAACGTAAAGGGGGGATACAGCACTTTGGCGCTGTAGTGGGTATTACAATCGTATGTAAATATGTAACTCTTCAATCATGACAGCTCCATTAACAGATCTTACGAAGAAGGGCGTAGATTTATTATGGTCTAAAAAGCATCAACGGGCGTTCGATATCTTAAAAGCGGAATAATGCAGCTTACCTAACTTAAAAATCCGTGATTTAAATAAGGAATTTTTTTTTTTATTGCAACAGACGCCTCAGACCAAGGGGTAAGAGGGATACTACTTCAGTAATATGATAAACAGTTCTTTCCTATAGCTTTTTATTCACGTAAACTAAAGCCCTCTGAAAGTAAATATGCAGTAATAGGCAAGGAAAGGCTAGGTATCTTTAACTCACTAGTACATCTTAAGTTCATAATCTATGGCTATCCTGATAAAGTCCTTACTGAACATGAGTCCTTTACCGAGTTTTTCAAAGGCTTTAATCACAGTCCAAAAGGAACTCGGTGACAAATGATCATTCAGGTCTTTGGAGCCAAGATAAGATATCTACCTGGGAAAGCAAATATCATAGCTGACGCATTATCCCGCAATCCCGCACCATACCGCAAAGAACCATTAATTAGACTAAAAAATATAGAAACATCCGTACCTATTGTTAAAACCGTATCTAAACAAGAAAATTCCTTAACCCAAGAGATCGCGAGCATTGAATATCTGGGTTTGAGCGCAGAACTGTTACAAACTGAACAAAGCAAGAGTCAACAGACATAACCCAAACAATAAACACTTCGAACGGAAACAGAGTCAGCAGCAATAACACCAAACAAATAAACACTTCGAAACGGAAACAGGGTCAGTGGCTAGGCAAAAACAATAAACACTTCGAGCAGAAACCCTAAAGCAAAAGTATATTTAAAGTATGTGTATCAGAATAATGTAATCAAATGTAATATTATATGTAGGTCCGTGACGAGGAAAACCCGAAGAACACAGCAGATGACTAACGACCAGGTAGTAGTAATAATCTCTTTCATACCAATCGTCATAAACTGGTTGCATTCCGTCATCCAGGGTTCTCTACTATGTCACAGAAAGCCAAATCACTATTTTACTGGCCTACAATGCTTACAAATATAAAAAGCACATAACTGATTGTAACACGTGTCATGAAAACAAGGGACACACTAAGACACCTGTCAGTTAAGGGCCTATCCTGTGCCAAATCAATCCTTGAAAGAATATACGTAGAATTATTAACAGAATTACAAGTCTGACAGAGGGAATAAACACTTCTTAGTGTTAATAGTTCCTTGACACGTTATATAGAATTAATAGCACTAAAAACAAACACCGCGCAATGAGTGCGTTAGGAATATTTATGAGTGCTAAATCAGTAAACATGGAATTCAACACATGATAATCTGACTCGGGTGGTGTAAATCAATAATAATCTCCATAACACGTGGTGTGAATTCCTTTCCATTAAGAAAACCAATAATATATTTTATCACCCAGAGTCAATCGGTTTGGTAGAATAACGGATAATTAAATAGGAAGTGTCAATGTCTTACGAGTTACAACTCGTGATATTGGATCCGAACTGGATTATAGCGGTTCTCGCGGTTTTAAATACCTTTATCATTTATATCTTGTATCTATAGAATTGATGCCGCAAGTAGCCTTATACGGTACGCCGCTAGAACACTTTTCCACATATTCAAGCCAACAATTAATTTATCAAATATATATAAAAAAATATAGAAATAAATAAATATAAAAAAATAAGATAAATATGGATACAAGTGGAGTCAAATATAATACACTCCGTAAGAAGTCGGAAGGGTTACAAATTATAATAAAAAAGGAATCACGATAAAATCAATAAGCAAAACGTAACCATAGATAATTAAATATCCAAATATATATGCGTAAAGATTTGAACTCTAACTTAACGCTTTAGTAATGACAAATAAGCTAAAAGTTCAAACACATATCCAAAATCTACTGACATATTGTCTGTCCCGGTGATTTATATTCGTAGTCAATGAAAAAAAAAATTAAATAAATAAAATAATAATAAATAAAATAAATAAAATAAAATAAAAGAGATTTTAAAGTCAGGAAGTCTAGAAGTGAAAATGTTATCTATGAAATAATCCTATATGAATCTTATACAGGGCTAATAATATATAGAATTTGTATGGAAACCTTTTTCTTATAGTTTGAATAAGGAATATTTAATTTAACATAATTACAATTATGCAGATTTCCAACATGAAACTAATATATTGTTCAATTTTGGTACTGTTTTTTTTTTCAGACATTCTTTTCGTGTGGGTCGAGTATTAAAAGATAATAAATTTATCCTAAAGTCGTATTTATTACAGCAAGTAACGTAACTCTTAGCTGGCTGAGAGCAATCTCCTGCCAAATGACGACGTCATCATTGCCGTATCAGCATTTGTTCCTTTAAACCTCAATAATCTGCTTACACAGGCTTCATCTGTGTGTCGTCTCTGCTTGCAAAACAGATTGACTGGAGAAAGGAATGCTTAGCCCGAACTTCTCATGGGCAAGGCAGACGTTAGGTACAAGTGTCTATCGGTGTGCGCAATGCAACTTTAGCTAAGGAGTTGCAATCATTTTAAAATTAATAACAAAATAAGCAAATAGAATTTCTATAACAACAAAATGAATTAATTTTTCTGAACCTCATAGACATTTAGAAGTATCAAGATATATATGTGAAATATTTACTTGCAACATTAGCCTATTACAATTCAAGTAAAACATTCATGGGAAAATGTCACATTTTCTTGAAAAACCCACGTATCTTTGTAATGAATATTGCAATTGTGGGTTCATTGTTTACTAAAATGAAATAGGAAATATGATTCATCTATTTACATTTTCCTAGCTTTATATATTGATGAACATCCTAAACAAAAAAAACATACGCAATTAAGCTTCAAAAAATGTGCTTATTTATATACAACAGAGATTTCATTGTACCGTTCTTAATTCTTTTGAATGGACCTCATAAAGGTGAATGAAGATATCCAATCTACAATTGACTCTAATCTAAACAGAAACACGTGTGCCCATTGCTCAAGCTTAGTAAGAAACAAGTCAAATGAAGCATCATATTTCAAAAGAATGTTTTCTAAATCAAAAGAAAAAAAATGAAAGTCCCTATCAATAGTAAATATATCCCTTCGTATGTTCGTGCGTGATTATAATCACACTTAAGGTAGGCGGTATTTTATTTGCGGGTAAATCATAACAGAAAATGATTTATTGAATAGGGAATATGAAATAATACATAAAGGGGAAACAAATAACATAAAAAAACGACCACTAAACAGATTAGATAATTTTAAAAAGCTTTCGTTTCATGTTCAAGCTAAAAAAAAAAACATTAACGAGAACGGATGAACAATAATAATATTCTTCCCTTTTGACGGTTTTGTGGGAAGATACCTTAAAGTGATGCAAGATTTCAAACAGTCTAGATATTTTCCTGGTAAATACCTGCTTTGCATTTGCGTAAAGAATCCCTTTTAAAAGTAAAGGATTCTGGAAATTTCATCAATTATCAAACTTACATACCTCTTTTTAACTCTTTCGGCTGAATTCAGCGATTATGAAATGGAATTCCTAAGTATATATGCGTCATATATTTCACACGCACACAACACCTGAGAGAGAGAGAGAAAGAGAGAGAGGTTTGCTCTTATATCATGACAAGTATATCTTTGTATTAGCGCTACGCAGAGAACCAGGAAATGGTCACTGAAAGTATTTGCTAACAGTTCTCATCTCATCTGTCGGTAAACTTGTAAGTTATTACTGGTTGAATTACGTTGCTCAATTACACATGAGTATCTCCCGCAGTTAGTTTGTTTACAGCGA
>NC_061087.1:25029533-25042033 GCF_015104395.2 Macrobrachium nipponense | reverse complement strand
CTCATTGGCAATGCTATTGAGAATTTACTTCCTCATTCGCAATGCTCTTAAAAATTTACTTCCTGTTTGGCAATGCTCTTAAGTATTTACTTCCCGATTGGCAATAGACATTGTGTTTTTTTAATCATTTAAAATATCGTCTAAAAATACCACAGTGAATTTAAAATAAACAGAGTTTAAAAATAATACAATTGTAATAAAGATTTCCTGTTATACTAAAAAAAATCAGAGGAATCGAAGCTTTTTCCAATGGCATTATTTGCAGATACTCTCTTTTTTTATCTGGTCTTTGAACCAGCTTATACCTCGTTCTAGTCTTGAAGCAAGCTTGCCTAAAGAGAAAAAGAAGTATGGACTGATTCAAAGTCTAGATAAGAAGATAGTATATACAAATAATGTCTCTGACTTCAATGGGATTATTTCTACATGAATTAATTTAACTTAATCAATTTATCTTACCTTTCAGCTGTAGTCTTTTTTTTTTCCTCTCAAGATTGCCGATCTGTCTTGATCTCTCTGTCATTCCAATGTGCATATCGTGTCTGCATTCAGGTACACCTGTCGGCTGCTTCACCTCTCTGGGCCAAGTTGCATATTAACTGCTGATGAAAAGGTCCTTCTCTACTGCCCCGCCCACTTCTGTCGAAGGATGAAGGGTTTCTTGGAAGGAAGTAGCCTGCTTGCTTCTTAAGTCACGAGTAACGTTTTATTATCTGCAAATATAAGAGAGAAAATCATTAAAGAAATAACTATGTGTGGTTAGATAGAGAAAAAATACTGATTAATATCGGTCACAAACTTTGCAAAATGATGTGCAAAGAGGACTCCATGAGAGTAAGTAAAAAAACAAAAGAAATAACCGCATGCGGTTAGATACAGAATGAATACTGATTAATATTGGTCACAGACTTTTGTAAAATGATGTGTAAAGATGACTCCGCGACAGCAAAAATAAATTAGCCTCATGAAACACAGGGCTTATAAAATGGATCAGGTAGTTCCTGGAAAAACTCGTTTCACTCCTCAGGATCTAGAAAAGTGGATTTGATTATACACTGATAAAGGCTACGTTTGGTGTCAGGATTATATTTTATTATTTTAATAAAGGTTACTTTTGGTGTCAGGAAAATACTTTATTATTTCAATAAAGGCTATTTTTGGTGTCAGGAAAATACTTTATTATTTTAATGAAGGCCGCTTTTGGTGTCAGGAAAATACTTTATCATTAACATTAAATTTCTGAGATGTTAATCAGCACTTACACTTGAAATGAAATAACCGCACATTACAAAGTAGAATGATGACACAAAAATCGAAATCTGAGAAGATACGTTGAATATCAAATCTTCCTTATTCTTGCAGGGTGAAACTGGTAGTCCGCTTTAAAAAAAAATTGATCCTTGGGACTCACATCACTAAAATCTGTAATCTGTTCCCTCTGACCAGAGAAGGGTAATAAAAGTAAAGGTAAAAAGATAAATAAAAAAAATTTTAAGCATCAACGCTATATAGACCAATCTGATCAAAGCAGCCACAAATGTTTGTTTTTCCCCGAAAAATTAATAATAAGAGAACGAGTAGGTGCGGGAATCTCTGGAAACCGTAAATATTCTTCAAAGGAATTGGCAAATGTTTAGCCCGGAATCCACGGGAACGAGTGAGCCTTTACGTTGCCTTAACCAAAGGATTTTTTTTTTTTTTTTTTTGTACATATTTGCTCTGGCGGGGGAGTTGTTTGGGAATCTTCCTGCTTTCAAAGGGCTTTGCTTGATGCATGATGTTTAAAGAAGTTAAGTTTTGGGCTTAATATCTATGGCATTTATTTTTCTCGAGTTCCTTCCCAAGTCAATACAATAAATGCATGACTGCTGAGAATTTAATATATATATATATATATATATATATATATATATATATATATATATATATATATATATATATATATATATATATATATATATATATATATATATATATATATATATATATATATAGAGAGAGAGAGAGAGAGAGAGAGAGACATAACTGAATCACGAAAATATGGAACGTGATGAATATATAAATAAAGACAAAACCCACGAAAGAAAGTGAAACAATGGAGTAACGCTGCAAGGCCTTTCAACTTCATGTCCTTTACTACGTTAAAGGCCATGGAGCAGCAGTGGGTTTTGTCTATATATATATATATATATATATATATATATATATATATATATATATATATATATATATATATATATGTATATATATATATATATATATATATATATATATATATATATATATATATATATATATATATATATATATATATATATAGGATATTATATATGTAAGGCCTAGGTTTTATTAATTAATATATTATCCATGCGTTCTCTGTGACCTATGGAATGTGGAGAACAGTGTAGAGGTGACGACCTGAGAGTAGCTGATCAATGAGTTTCTAGGGATGGCGTGAGATAAAAATGATTAGTTCAACGAGTCAATGTACGACAGTTTATGAACTCTTCTCAAAGTGCCTTTGGGAAACTGGTTGTAGCCAGTAATATGAGGCGCTGTCGAAGTGTGCATTCGTATGTGCGTGTGCGCCTCTTTCTGTTAAATAGCTTCATACCCAAGCCTATGGGAGGGATTTTGATAGAGGGCTTCAAGTCACAGGCAAGATGCCGTGGCATTCGCCGGGGGGGGTTTTTATTAAGTGTTTAGTGTCCGGCTGTCTGGGTAAGTGTTCAAGTGCTTTAGCCAAAGGGATGGCTTGTTTGATATCTTGTAAGATGTTCCATTTTATTAACTTTGTCTTTAAACTTGTGTGTACTTACCGGGATGTGTTCTGTATCTTTGAAACAGACGGATCTGGAATACCGGGGGACAAAGAGTTCCCAGAGGGGTGTGGACTTTTTGGTGACTAGACATTGTACTGTTTTGAGTTAGTCTGTAAGACTGGATTACTTGGTTGATTGATTTATTTATTCTTGTTAATAAACGTTAATGTTATGATGCAACTCTCTCATTTTCATTACCTGTTAGAATGGAGACCTTACCTTACCTTACCTTACAGTTCGTTCGGGTTGCCCCAGGTCCCTCAGTGTGAGGCGCCCCTAATGTCTACCAGAGAGTTGCTAGTACATCTTCCGGTATATTTTGCATCTTCCAATCTTGGATGGTCTGGGATGCAGTTTAGATATTTGTCGAGCTTATTCTTAAACACATCTACGCTCACTCCTGATATATTCCTCAGATGAGTCTGGCAGCGCATTGAATAGACGCTGCATTATCGATGCTGGTGCGTAGTGGATTAATGTTCTGTGTGCTTCCTTATTTTTCCTGGTATAGTTTTGGGCACTATTAATCTACCTCTGCTTGCTCTTTCTGATATTTTTAGTTCCATGATATTTTCTGTTATTCCTTCTATCTGTTTCCATGCCTGAATTATCATGTAGCGTTCTCTTCTCATTTCTAGACTATAATTTAATTTTTAAGGATTGTAGTCTTTCCCAGTAGTCTAGGTCCTTAACTTCTTCTATTCTAGCTGTAAAGGACCTTTGTACACTCTCTATTTTGTGGCAATATCCTTTTGATAGTGTGGGTACCATATCATATTGCAATATTCAAGTGGACTACAAACATATGTTTTATAAAGCATAATCATGTGTTCAGCTTTTCTTGTTTTGAAGTGCCGTAACAACATTCCCATTTTTGCTTTACATTTTGCCAACAGAATGGCTATTTGATCATTGCATAACATGTTCCTATTCATCATCACACCAAGGTCTTTAACTGCTTCCTTATTGTGATTGTCTCATTATTAGGTCCCCTATATGCATATAGCTTTCCTTCTCTGTCTCCATAATTTATTGATTCAAATTTATCAGAGGTAAATACCATCCTATTTACCTCTGCCCAATCATATACTTTGTTAAGGTCTCTTTGTAGAGCGTTCCTATCTTCATCACAAGTAATTTCTCTACTTATTCTTGTGTCATCAGCGAAACTACTCACTACCGAATCCTTAACATTACTGTCTATGTCTTCAATCATAATAACAAACAATATTGCAGCTAGCACCGTACCTTGTGGCACACCGGATATTACCTTGGTTTCATCCGATTTCTCATCGTTTGCAATAACTATCTGTTTTCTGTTGTGTAAAAATTCTTTTAACCATCTTCCTACTTTATCTACGATATTGTGTTTTCTAATTTTCTTTGCTAATATATTATGGTCTACTTTGTCAAAAGCTTTTGCAAAGTCTAGATAAACCACATCTGTTTCATTTCCGCTTTTCATATTTTTGAATATGTTCTCACGGTGGACTAACAGTTGGGTTTGTGTACTTTTTCCGGGTACGAAACCGTGTTGTCCTATATTAAACAAATTATTTTTTATTAAATGTTTCATAATATTTTTCTTCATTACCCTTTCATACACTTTCATAATATGTGATGTTAGACTCACAGGCCTATAATTACTTGCCTCTAGTCTTGATCCACTTTTGAAAGTAGGGGTGATATATGCTAATTTGTGCTCATCATAAATCTTGCCTGTTTCTACACTTTGTCTTAATAATATTGCAAGTGGCTTTGCGATAGAATGAACTACTTTCTTTAACAAAATAGCAGGGACTCCATCCGGCCCTGCAGCAGCTCCATTTTTAATTTCATTAATTGCCTGCACAATATCAGCTTCATTAATTTCTATGTCAGCTAAATATTCACTATTTTCGTCCCTTACTTCTATATCATTATCTTCATTATCTATTCTAGGGGTGAATTCTCTCTTATATCGTTCTGCCAGTATGTTGCAAATTTCCTTCTTTTTTCATTGTTAATCTCCCTTCAATTCTCAGAGGGCCTATTTTCTATTCTTCTTTTATTCATCTTCTTCGCATATGAGTATAATAGTTTTGGGTTTTGCTTGATATTTAATAGGGTTTTTTCTTCCAAGTCCCGTTTTTCATTTTCTTTTGATTGTATAATCTTTTGTTCTGCATTTTCTATCTTACTTTTTAGTTCTATAACTTTCCATGCATTTTTTTCTTTTGCAAGACCTTTTTTCCACTTTCTGATTTTCTGGAACAAGAATATCTCCGTATTTACCCTTATGTCATCACTTACGAAAATGTTATCCCAATCTTTGTTTAATTCTTCATTAATTTCTGACCATTTTATATTTTTACTGTAGAAGTTGTATTTTCCATATCCTTCCCACTTTTTCATTTCTTGCTTATCTCTATTTTCACTTGCTTTGGAATGAACTGTTAATTCTATGACATTATGATCTGAAATACTCGCATTATAAACTATTATTTCTTTAACATAATTCATCTCGTTCACAAATACTAGGTCTAAAGTATTTTCCTTTCTTGTTGGCAGGTGATTTATTTGTTGAATGTTGTATTCTAGTAGCATATCTAATAGCTTTTCAAATTGCCTCTTATCTTCTGCACTACTATTACTCTCTTTTTTATATGTATAAGTACAACCACAGTCTCCTATTCGTTCTTTCCATTCTACGAAAGGAAAGTTGGTCACCAGATAGGAGAATAGTCCAGTCCTTGTGATTTCTACATATATCATCCAATTTTTCAATTATTAAGTCAAACTCTTTAGTATTAGGAGGTCTATATATTACTATGTTCATCAATTTTTCAGATTCAAATTCTACCGCTATTAGTTCACATTCTGAGTTACTATATTTCTCATATATTTTTCCTTGTTTTTTGTCTTTCCCATATATTGCGGTTCCCCCTTGATTCCTATTTTTTCTATCTGATCTATAAGTTTGGAACCCTTTTATTTGATCATCATTCCCAGTCTCTTGGGAATACCAGGTTTCACTTATATTCATTATATCTATTTTCTTTCATTTTGGGTTAGTTCTTCTAAGTACTCTATTTTTCTTTTTGAGTTACTCGTAACTAAACCCTGCGCATTCATCACTATGATGGTTTGCGTGTTTTCTTCTTCATTTAATATTGGTAGTAATAAGGATTTTCCCATGTCTCTTTCCTGTTCTGGTATGTTGTTCTTTTTTTTCATTTCCAGAATTCTGACATTAAAAAATCCAACTTTTCCATAACTATTTGATCTCCTTCATCATAATTATTCATTTTGTGTCTGAATCTGCAATTTTCTCCGTTTCTGCAATATCCTCTTGCATAATAAATACAGTTATTATCTCTTGAGTAGAATTTCGGAGCTGATGCTTTGAAATTTTTGCTGACACCTCTGCATATCTCATTGGTGGTTTGCTTTTCTCTTTTACCTGATATTCTTGATTTCTCTCTTTATTTGTTTCTTTCTTATTTTGGATTTTATTACTTGGTTGGTTATTTATTTGATTATGATTCATGGCTACAGGGTGCATATATTTGCATTTTTTGTCGAACTTACATCCTTTTCCTTCTTTTAGGTTTTTACATATTTTTGGATGCAGATCTCTGCAATCATCCCCATAGCCATCTAAGTATGCACATTTACCATATATTTCATAGTTTGGCATACCTTAGGGATTTTGTAGTAACATCTTTCTTCCAAATCTGCAATTCCCTCTTTTCAAAAGGTTGCAGAGAGAGAGAGAGAGAGAGAGAGAGAGAGAGAGAGAGAGAGAGAGAGAGAGGGGGGGGGGGGGGGTGATTGCTGGGAGAGAGAGAGAGAGAGAGCCTGTGTGTGTAATAGGGTGTGTGGGTCTGCCTTCCGTTTCGTGTCCACGCTTACCTTATGAATACTGGGGGGAAAATCCCCCCATGTTACAGTGGTGGCAGACGGTTAAGAGGGGATATAAAAGTCTTCTTTCTTTTTTATGCCTGGGAACGCCAATGTAGAGATGGGTGGCCAGTTAGAAAATAAAAGGGGTTATGGCTTAGCGATAGTTTTCGAACGACAAAGCTTTGTGGGATTGTGGAAAATCGTTAAACTGTTAGTTTTCAGTTACTTAGTGAGAAAAAATGAGAAAATATCTGTCAGTTAACTGTGCTAAAGGGAGGGAAGGATTTTTTGGACTCAGCATTTTTTCCAGGGAGTCAGCCTAGAAGCAGTGAGCGCACCCAGTGTGACTTTTGCTTGTGCAATGACGAGTGTATTCCGAGATACCCGTGCGGGTGTTGTGTTTAATGCATATATCACTACCGCGTTTTACGAGAATTTCGAGTTCTTTTTTCCCATTATGGAGTGGTGAGTGTTAAACTATTGTTTTGAATTGGTGGGTTTTGTTTAAATATTTCAGTGAAATGAGATTGGTTCAAGAGGTCAACAATTTTTTCTTGTCTTTGCCCCATAGTGACGTGTTTTCTTTATTTGCACGTGTTTATAATAGACGTATTTGTCTTTGTTTTAAACACATAAGAGTGTATTAAGGTGTATTTTTTCTATGCATGTGAACTGTGCTTAGATAAGCATATTTGGCTTAGTGACACAGAGCGACCACAATTTTACGGGCTCAGCACATTTCTGCAGAGAGGCGCGTTGCATTGCGAGGGTATACTGGCATCCCTCGGGGGGGGTAGTTGCATAGGTACCACTGGCCTCCCTCGAGAGATAGTGCAGGGATGGGCACTAGTGTATACCTTGGGAAGGGGTCCTCAGACACTGTTCAAGGGGAGATGGGGGTATTGCTGGTATGCCTCGGGGGGAGTGTCAATGCTCAGGGGGGGAGAAATTTTTTTTTCTCAGTGTGGGTGAACTCCCCCTTTTCCTTTTTTTTTCTTTGTGTTGGGGATGGGTCTGGCCTTGACATTGGATGCTAAGATATCAGCTGATTGATAAGTTGATGAAGTGAAATGCCCGTAGAGTCTTTTTTTAGAAAAGAGATTTTTTTTTCTCCCTTGGATGAAGAGAAAAGGAAATAAAAAGAGATTTTTCTTTTCCGTGAATGAGGGGAAAAGTAGTTAACATGCACGGTATGTGTTATATGTTTCTTTGTGCCTTGAAAGACACAAATATAAGGGGGATACACAGATTATTTTTTTTATTGTGTTGGAGAAATTACTTTTAAATGCCGATGATTGGTGTTGTATCTGTGTTGTGTGGAAATGGTGTTGCATGCTGGAGAAATTGTATGTCATAGGATTCAGCAATACTAGTGTAAGCTATTTTGAATTTCACCCTTACTTGAGATCTTTCCAAGAGAATTATTGCTATGGAGAGTTATTATTATTATTAATAATTATTATACTTGAGATGTGTCACGGGGGGTTTGCTTAAGTATAATTATCATTACGGGAGAATTGTTTTGCGAGAGATTTGAGATATTTCATGGGAGATTAGTTGATAATTATTACAGATAATTATTCAAGGAGAATTATTACAATGAATTAATGGGAGAGGTCTTGTGTTAATTAATTGTTGAGTTTTTGTAACTTTGGAGAATATTTTCAGTGATTCACGGGGATGAGTTTTGCTGAATCTTGATGAATCTGATTGAATCTTGGTGAATTGTGTTGAATCTTGCTGAATTTTTTGCTGAATTTTTGGAGAATGGACAAGCATTAACATTGGTGATATTTTTTTTTGTACTGATACTGATGATTTTGATGATAGCAATTTTTTTTGGTGATTTTGTGATAATGATATTTCTGATACTGATTTTTTATATACTAATATGTGGGCGTTTTAATGCTATCAAGGGAGGTGAAATCTTTTTTGATTTTGGGAGGAACTAACAACACATTATTTTAGTTTTTTTTTTCTTTTCCTTTTTTTTATGAGTTCAGCAGATAATTGCTTGACATCTAGTGAGTTACGGGAGATAGTTAATGGTGCCATTGATTTTTCTTTTCTCCTTTTTTGGAAATTAGCCATCGCTGACACAAGTTTTTTTTTTTTACCATGGGTGAATTTGAATTTATTTTTTCTCTCCAGTTAGTGTGAATATTGTCTCAGCTCATGACTTAGAGTCATTGTTCGGGAACGTGTTCGTGTTTTAGCTATTTGATGCTATAGAGAAATATATGGGAGAATTTTATGCACGTTTTGAATGCATACGTAATGGCACTACATTTTTTCTCTGGATATTTATGTTTCAGAAATTGTGAGTTTTTCTTGCACAATACATTAGTTGTATTTGTGACAACTTTGTGAGAGATAGGAAACTTGGTTAAGTTTTCTAATGGCTTATGCTGTAGTGCATATGGAGAAGTCTTGACTAAGACACTGTGAGTTGGGAATTCTGTTATAATGACTTGTGGCACATTAGTGATTTTCTCTAGAATTTTCTAGACAGTTTTATTTGCCGAGTTTTTGCCCTTTTTTAGCAGTTATGCTAAATGGAGAGAGTTTTTATAGTTTTTGACTATAACATTTAGTTATTCTCTGGAGAATTGGAGTTATAATTGAGATAAAATTGAGATATATTATTTTGGAGAGATAATTGGAGGTATATATTATTTTGGAGTTATATTTGAGATATAATATATGGGAGATATATTTTGGCCATTTTTTATATTTGCCGATAGTGGTATGAGCTATGTTTAGTTCAATTATTTTGCAGCCATCTTTGTTGCAAATGGAGACACATATTTGGAGATTATGGGACAATATTTGTGAGTATGTGAGTTAGTTGCCTTGAGTGCACATTTTTTTTTGGAGATGGGATTTCATTTTTTGATATTCCTTTTTGGAGATATATTTTTTGGAGCCTTGTTTTGTTCCACATGGAGTTATTGGGGAAATAGAGGTAAATATTTTGTATTTGCCGAAATAGAGGTGATTATTCTCTATTCCTGGAGTGGTGTCTTTTTTTTTATTTGACATGTGGCTATTGGAGAAATAAGAGAGAATATAATGGGGTTGGTTATTAACCAAATGGAGGAAATATTTTTATATCCGGAGTGGTGTTATTATTAATATGGTGTCTCATAATGGAGTTGGAATTAATCTTGGGCGGGTGACCCTTTTTTTTGTGGTTCTCTTTTTTGGTATCGTGTCTATTTAGAGGCGAGTGTCATTACTGCATTACGAGTCATTTGGAGATGTGTGTGCATTTTTTATGTTCACAAGTGTGTTATTCTTGGAGAAATATAATTTGGGGAAAAGTCATGTTGAGAGAATAAGTCTTCGAGACAAATTTTTGAACACATTAGTCATATCCTGGAGTTAATTCTGTGAAATGTGTCTGTTAGACGTTTTTTTGAGAATCATGACTTTCCAAACTTATGTGTCTGACTAGACAATTTTTGTGCTGTTGTTTGAGCATGCGTCCGCAGGCGATTTTTCTGCTGACAGGCGATGTGATGAGCCGTGTGCTGACTCTTTTCCTCTGATGGTGATAGATCAGAATTTTTGCAATATCTGGAAATGTTGGCTATAGCATTTCACGAAAGCGCATGTGTGAGAGTTTGCTTTCTGGCAAATTCCATGGCTTTACATGGAGCATTTCTTGGGGAAAAACGCGGGAGTTATGCATATTATACATGTATTATGTATTTTGTGATTGGGGAAACCTACTTGTGATTATCTTTTTATTTTTCTTCCTTTTCCTACGAGAGATATAATTTGGGGATTGAGCTTAAGTAACATTTCTTTTTTTGGACGGGAGATTTGATTTTACTGGGAGATGTAATTTTTCGGGAGTTGCTGCTTACATAAATGGGAGTTTGACATTAAGTCTCATTGTAATTAATTATTGAGCAGCAAAGGGGTTTTTGCTGTTAAAAGTTGGAGATTTTTGCTGATTTTGTGGGTTGTTCAGATATCAGAGTTTGAGAGAACATTTTTGGGTCTGGGTATGTTACGAGATACTTTCTTTTTTTTCTTGGGCTTATTGCGATTTTTTTCTTTTTTCTCTTGTGAGCACATTCGAGTTTGAAATGTCATTGCAGGATTCCATGGAGTTGCTGTGATTTCTGAGTTGTGTGTGTGCTGATGTGTGAGTTTGGAGAATTGAGTTGGAGAACTTGATGTTTTTTTTCTTTGGGAGTTGTGATAATGACTTATGATTTGGTAGTCATATTTAAGGGAGTTAATTGGGAGACGTTCAGTTAGTGTTTCTGACTTTTTGAGATCATTGTTTGATAGAAGTAGTATATCTGGGTTAATTTTCTTAGATTGACCAAAGACCTGACTGACATACTAACGCCAAAAAAGTCGTTCCCCGACACCAGCAAGACGTCCACCAGCCGTGAAGAGAGGTTGCTGCCATGTTGTCCAGGGTGATTACAAGAATTTCCACGTGGGTGTTCGAGAGAATTCTACAGCGTGTTTTTGGGGGATCCACAGAAGCCGTGAGAAGTCTTCTACGATGAGGGAGGCATTCTGTCTTCCTACAGTTGCTACAGCCTGCTATAGCCTGTTGCTGTCTGTGCAGCTACTTGCAGACAAGCGAAGAGGGATATTCAAGAATCCTAATGCAGAAAATATGAAAGAAAATGCGTCTTGTGTTATTGGGAGATAAAGCATGATAAGACTTTATTTTATAATGCCAGAGACGTGCAGTTTTACTTATTTTATTTTAAGCCGGCCAGTGTTTTGTGTTATAAGCAATTTTGCTAGGCGGGAGCTAGCATTTGTGCGAGGCCGAGCTATCTGTAAGGCCTAGGGTTTTGATTAATAATATATTATCCATGCGTTCTCTGTGACCTATGGAATGTGGAGAACAGTGTAGAGGTGACGACCTGAGAGTAGCTGATCAATGAGTTTCTAGGGATTGCATGAGATAAAAATTATTAGTTCAACGAGTCAATGTACGACAGTTTATGAACTCTTCTCAAAGTGCCTTTGGGAAACTGGTTGTAGCCAGTAATATGAGGCGTTGTCGAAGTGATACGAAGTGGGCCAAGATCGACCTTCGAAATAATGTGAATTACCAAAGGCAAAGTGATTCCAGTGAACATTCAACGATTGCTAAATTCCAGAAGAGGGACGAAGATCTGAAAACCTGTCATAAAATTTCGTTAAATTGGATTTCTCATTGCACTTTTGTACCCTTTGGAGTTAACGTAAATATGTTCTGAGACAAACTTAAGCAGATGTATTTAGGAATAGAATCAGATAAATTAAAATAATTAACTATAAATATATAAGTAAGAAAGTGCCTACTATGAGATTCAGGACTTCTGTAACACGGTTTTTTGACAATAACTTTTTATCTATGCATTTCATAGATATAACGCTTATTCAGAATACACATTATATCTACACATAAATTTTGACTGTATTCTGCATTACGTAGGTTGAATAAATTTGGTACTTCTAATGTAAAAGTGACTTTTTTTGAAGACGGGCCAACTTACTCAGAGATAAGGTTTCAAACGCACTCGTTACGTAACTTATGACAGCATTTATTCCCTCTTTCTCGATGGATGATTGGCTATACGTAACGAAGGCTATACCTCTGGCAACAATGACATAAAAATTTAAATACAAGCAAAGCAGTACACCTTTATGAACTCTGAATCCTCTCCACTGATAATTGTCATAATAAACAAACCAACAAAATATGTTAATAAATACAAAAACACTTCGATTATTAGTCTAACTCCCAAAATAAGAGTCCTAAGAAATTAT
>NC_061087.1:25004533-25024533 GCF_015104395.2 Macrobrachium nipponense | reverse complement strand
CAAATGCAGTTTTTGCAAACCCAAACGGGACAATTCCAATCCTGTTAGCCATTCTTGACTACCATGGGTTTCAGAGCCGATTGAATAAGGTGAATGGGTTTCTGTCTGGTGGATGGGCGGGGCAACATTTCGTAAAACGATGTTTACTTTGCTTACATAATGAATGTTTTTCGACTCTTGACTCGCAATCATTGGCCATGGCGTCAGCTAGATCATTTTTACTCTATAAAAATTAAAACTATCGGGTTTAGGTTATTGATAATACTGACAAAATTTGTGTGTGGTTGTAAAATATACATATGTCAACTTTCAGCTACATCCGATGCTTTGATAAGGAGCAAAATCCAAAAAACCGTGTTACAAAGGCCCTGAATCTCATAGTAGTTTATAGAAACATTAATAAAACATTTATTTTAGTTATATGAATAAGTACAATTATATTCATTGCCAGCAAAAAAACAAGAATCATTTATGAATGGAAAGCTGAGTAATATATGAGTATATGAGCAAAACAATAAATTATTATATTACAATATTTCAAGAAGGTTATAAGAGATTCAACACTCAGAACTTATATTTTCTATTCCAACAATTGTATAAGTATTTTCATTAAACATGATAAATCAATAAATTATATGAATCAGATTTTTCATAGTACTCTCTCTCTCTCTCTCTTCTCTCTCTCTCTCTCTCTCTCTCTCCGCTCTACCAATCCTTATACCTCCATCATCCTTCCAGCCGTGTGTCACGAGTACCTTCCGCTGTTGCAATCAGGGAAATCCAAATTCTAATTTTGACTTGACAGGATAACCTACTACCAATAGAAATAGTACTGATGAGAGAGAGAGAGAGAGAGAGAGAGAGAGAGAGAGAGAGAGAGAGAGAGAGAAAGTTATAATTCCGAAGACGACAGTGAAAATAAACACCTCGAGAATAAAGTGACTGGAAAGAGAGAGAGAGAGAGAGAGAGAGAGAGAGAGAGAGAGAGAGAGAGAGTTATAATTCCGAAGACGACAGTGACAATAAACAGCTTGAAAAGGAAGTGACTGAAGAGAGAGAGAGAGAGAGAGAGAGAGAGAGAGAGAGAGAGAGAGAGAGAGAGAGAGTTCTAATTCCGATGACGACAGTGAAAATAAACACCTCGAGAAGGAAGTGACTGGAAAGAGAGAGGAGAGAGAGAGAGAGAGAGAGAGAGAGAGAGAGAGAGAGATTTCTAATTCTGATTAAGACTTTGATAATAAACACCTTTAAAAGGAAGTGATTGGACGGGGAACAAGCAAAATAAGGAGATTAAATGTCCTCCATAATTTGATTCTCTCCCTGGATTCGCTTTCCGAATTTACTGTCCTGTGTTCCTGCATACTAATTAACTGTTTCAAATTACGCTCTCCTAAAACTAACAGTGTAATGTATCCATAAATTGAAGTTTATTTTTTTATTTTATCTAAATTCATGTAAATTCATTTTTCCATTCTGTTTTAAAAATATTCTAAAATATTTCTCTGTTCACGATGTTTAACAGCAGAAACATCTGCGACTGTTTTTGCTTATAACCAAAAGAACTTCGTTTTACCTAACATATGATAATGGCTTTAATACTTAATACGTTTATTATATCTTTGTATTAAAGCTTACGGAATCTCTCTCTCTCTCTCTCTCTCTCTCTCTCTCTCTCTCTCTCTCTCTCTCTCTCTCTCTCTCTCTCTCCACTCACTTTGCTTCCACTAGAGAGTAAGGAAAACGGTACCTGATTTTCGTCTTCAAATCTTTTTTATTTGTTTATACTGTTTTACGAAAAACCAAAGCAAGCGTTGAATGAACATGTGTCCTTTCTTATCTCCAGTAACCTCGAGCAAATTGTTTATATTTGGGATAAGGGAAATGAGGTCAGGCGTAAAGAAACTATGTTTACATGGGTTTATCTAAGCACAAGAATTGGCTGCGATATTTCGCGAGCTTATTTTTTTTCCATGATTTGTTCGTATTTATTCTGCTGCTAGTCGTACACACGGGTATGATTGTTCACTTTGAGACAATACACGCACAAACACAAACGCACACACACACACACACACACACACACACACACACACACATATATATATATATATATATTTTTTTTTTTTTTTTTTTTTTGCGTGTGTGTGTGTGTGTGTGTGTGTGCGTGTATGTGTGTGTTTGTGTGTGACTGGTAAAAATGTTCTGTTACAACAGATTTCCATCTAATAAAAGGAGCCCATAAAAAAGCCAAAATATAGAGAGAAAATACTATATTTCAGAGACTGCTGTCTATCTCTCTTCAGGTAGATGAATGAGAAAAGTTACATAAAAGGTGATATATATACATACATGCATACATTCTTACATTCTTTTGTGTGCGTGAGTGTATGCGGGATATTTGATCGCCCACCGCACAGCCATCTCACTAAAGTGCTCCTGCTTTAGGAGGGCAAGCACTCTCGTGTGCCATCGCATATCCTTTGAGGATGATCCCTCAAGCAGATCAATATCTCATTACCCCCCTTTCTCGAACCTCGCTTGAAGGGATAAGCATCTTAGGTTTCGTCCTCCACTTACATACACGAGACCTCTCTCCTCGGGTGCAGGAGCGGTTGTCTTCTCGCAACGGATGTAGTACATTTTGTTTGATCCTTCTGGAACTTTCTAGTTATCTGTGATTATCTCGATGTTATCTAACAACGGGGGAGGGGGGTGATAAGTACGTTGAAGTCTTTAGTATTTGGGTCTCCGGTATCTTCGTAACCACAGTCACGAAAGAGTTCGTACCCGGAATAGCCATAATTTCATATTTTTGTATTTTTGAAATTTTTTTTTATGCCACTGCATTTCAGCTTATTTCTGGGAACATGATCTCTTTGTATAGTTTTTAAATATTCCTTGTTCATGTGATTAGAAGAAATAATGACAAGCAATGGTGGTGGTCTTACCATAACATCTTCCATAATTAACAGGTGTTAAGTATTTATATTATGTAAGATGGTATTTTCTTAATAGTATCTGTCATAAAAAATACTTGTTAAGTATTAATATCATGTAGTTCAATTACAACCGTGCAAAATGAAGTTCTCTAATATTTTCAAAAATATTTAGCTCTAGTCCAAAATGAAAATACAACAAACCAACAAATCACTTTTTTTATCAAGACCCGAACTCGGCAAAAAAAAAAAAAAAAAAAAAACAAAAAAAAAAAAAAAAAAAAAAAAAACCTTCAGAAAGGTCACTAAATAGATTCAGATTCAGAATCAAAAATTCTCCTCGAAATTATCTTAATTGCCGCGACTTAACAGAAGTTTTAATCTGAACGGAAGGCTTAAACTTTTTTATTTTTTATTTTTTTTATCTAAAGTCCCCTTAATTACAGTATTTGTGGCCTTTTGTGAAGCTGATGAAGGATTTCTCTTGGAAGGTCTCGGATGGAATCTTAAAAGGACTTGGCGCGTTCAAAGGAAATCTTTTTTTTATGACCTCGTCTTTTGATGGTTCGCCCAGACATTGTTGTGAATGGAAGGATCGGAAGATGAAAGCTGAACTTTTCCGGAAATTATTATTATTATTATTATTATTATTATTATTATTATTATTATTATTATTATTATATTATTATTATATTTATTATTATTATTATTATTATTATTATTATTATTATTATTAGTTTTATTATTATTATATTTATTATTATTATTATTATTATTATTATTATTATTATTATATTATTATTAACTAATTAATTAATTAATTAGTTTATTTATTTTAGTCTATGAGAGTATCATTATTATTATTATTATTATTATTATTATTATTATTATTATTATTATTATTAATTCATTTATTTATTTTACTTATTTATTTATTTTGGTCTATGACAGTATCATCATCATATCATTATTATTATTATTATTATTATTATTATTATTATTATTATTATTATTATTATTATTATTATTATTATTATTATTATTATTATTTGCTCTATCACAGTCCTCCAATTCGACTGGGTGGTATTTATAGTGTGGGGTTCCGGGTTGCATCCTGCCTCCTTAGGAGTCCATCACTTTTTCTTACTATGTGCGCCGTTTCTAGGATCACACTCTTCTGCATGAGTCCTGGAGCTACTTCAGCCTCTAGTTTTTCTAGATTCCTTTTCAGGGATCTTGGGATCGTGCCTAGTGCTCCTATGATTATGGGTACGATTTCCACTGGCATATCCCATATCCTTCTTATTTCTATTTTCAGATCTTGATACTTATCCATTTTTTTCTCTCTCTTTCTCTTCAACTCTGGTGTCCCATGGTATTGCGACATCAATGAGTGATACTTTCTTCTTGACTTTGTCAATCAACGTCACGTCTGGTCTGTTTGCACGTATCACCCTATCCGTTCTGATACCATAGTCCCAGAGGATCTTTGCCTGATCGTTTTCTATAACTCCTTCAGGTTGGTGCTCGTACCACTTATTACTGCAAGGTAGCTGATGTTTCTTGCACAGGCTCCAGTGGAGGGCTTTTGCCACTGAATCATGCCTCTTTTTGTACTGGTTCTGTGCAAGTGCCGGGCATTCACTTGCTATGTGGTTTATGGTTTCATTTTTCGTATTGCTCTTCCTACATATGGGAGAGATGTTATCATTCCTTCAGTTTCCTTCTTTAGCTCTCCCCTCTGTAGCCATTGCCAATTGTCATCACTGGCTAGTTCTTTAGTCTGTCTCATGTATTGTCCGTGCATTGGTTTGTTGTGCCAGCCCTCTGTTCTGTCTGTCTTTCTCCTGTCTCTGTATATTTCTGGGTCTTCGTCTACCTTTATTAGTCCTTCTTCCCATGCACTCTTTAGCCACTCGTCTTCACTGGTTTTCAGATATTGCCCCAGTGCTCTGTTCTCGATGTTGACGCAGTCCTCTATACTTAGTAGTCCTCTCCCTCCTTCCTTTCGTGTTATGTATAGTCTGTCCGTATTTGCTCTTGGGTGTAGTGCTTTGTATATTGTCATATGTTTCCTGATTTTCTGATCTATGGTGCGGAGTTCTGCCTTCGTCCATTCCACTATTCCTGCGCTGTATCGGATTACTGGCACTGCCCATGTGTTTATGGCTTTTATCATATTTCCAGCGTTGAGTTTTGAATTGAGTATCGCCTCGAGTCTCTGCATATATTCTTTCCTGATCGTGTCCTTCATCTCTTGGTGTTTTATATCCCCTCCTTCCATTATTCCCAGGTATTTGTGTCCTGTCTCATCTATGTGTTTGATGTTGCTCCCATCTGGTAGCTTTATCCCTTCAGTCCTTGTTACTTTGCCTTTTTGTATGTTGACTAAGGCGCATTTTTCTATTCCAAACTCCATCCTGATGTCCCCAGATACAATCCTTACAGTCTGGATTAGGGTATCTATTTCCTTGATGCTCTTACCATACAGCTTGCTGTCGTCCATGAACATCAGATGGTTGATTCTGATGCCTCTTTTCTTGAGTTGGTACCCAGCATCCATCTTCTGTAGTACTTTTGTCATGGGAATCATGGCTACTACGAAGAGTAGTGGGGACAGTGAGTCGCCCTGGAAGATCCCTCTCCTGATATTAACCTCTGCTAGTCTTATTCCAGAGCTTGTAAGTATTGTATTCCAGTTGCGCATTGTATTTTTGAGGAAGCTGATGGTGTTTTCCTCTGCCCCATATATTTTCAGGCATTCTATTAGCCATGTGTGTGGTATCATGTCGAAGGCTTTCTTATAGTCTATCCATGCCATGCTTAGGTTGGTTTTCCTTCTCCTACTATTCTTCATTACCATTTTGTCTATCAGGAGCTGGTCTTTTGTGCCCTTACACTTCCTACTGCAGCCTTTCTGTTGGTGGGGGATGGTGTTTGTCTCCTCTAGGTAGTTGTATAGCCTTTCACTGATGATACCTGTTAGTAACTTCCACATTATTGGTAAGCAGGTGATAGGCCTGTAGTTACTGGCTATATTTCCCTTAATCTTGTCTTTTTGTACTAAGGATGTTCTTCCTGTGGTCATCCATTTGGGTGCTTGGTGATTTGAGATACAATGCTGGAGTTGTTCTGCTATTCGTGAGTGTAGGGCCTTGAAGTTTTTGAGCCAGTATCCATGGACTTCATCGGGACCTGGGGCTTTCCAGTTTGGCATTTTCTTTAGTTGGTGTCTGACTGTGTCTGTCGTGATCTCTATGAATCTTTGTTTTATTCTACCTGTTTCTTCTTCCTTGACTTCCTGGAGCCATGTTGCATGTTTGTTGTGTGATACCGGATTACTCCATATGTTTTCCCAGAGTCTCTTACTTGGTTCAGCTTCAGGAATTCTGGGTGGTGGTTGTCTTCCCCTCTTAGTTGGCTGTATAGTCTTTTCTGGTGTGTTCCGAATAGTTTGTTCTGTTGGTATCCCTTATTCCTGTTCATGTACCGTTGGATCTTATGTGCTTTCCGGCCTTAAGCCTCTGTTTTTACATCTTCTATTGTGTTGTTTTAGTCCCCTCTCTTGTACTTTGTATTTCTCGTTGAGTTCCTCCCTTGTTTCTTGCTTCTTAGCCTTTTTTCTGCCATCTCTTTCAGTTTACTCAAGTCAGATCTCATCACCATGATTTGCTTTTCCAGGCGCCTTTTCCAAGGAGGTTGCTGTTTTGGTTTCTGTTGGGTTGATTGTGCTGGTGGTGTTAGTGTTCGAATCCCCATCAGTTCTGCTACTAATCTTGCTCCTGCATATGTCATGTTATTTGTTTCTGTGATACTGGTGGTGTGTATTAAGCCCATTATTTCATTGACCTCACTTGTTTTCTCCCTTAATTTCTTGGTGTTGTAGGCTTTCATGGAGGGGATCTTTGTTCTCTCTGTATCTGGCTCCATCCATTGTGTAATCTTTTCTACCCATTCCGTCCTCTCTATTACTTCGTCGGTGTTTCTTCGTGGGTCATTATTATTATTATTATTATATTATTATTATTATTATTATTATTATTATTATTAATGAAGTAAGGTATATATTCATCTTACTTATTTATTTACTTATTTTGGTCTATAACAGTATCATTATTATTATTAATATTATTATTATTTTTATTATTATTATTATTATTATTATTATTATTATTATTATTATTATTATTATTATTATTATTAATCAATTAATTAATTCATTAGTTTATTTATTTACTTATTCATTTATTTATTCTGGTCTATCACTGTCATCCAATTCGACTGGGTGGGTTTTATATTGTGGGTATCCGGGTTGCATCCTGCCTCCTTAGGAGTCTATCACTTTACTCGCCATGTGCGCTGTTCCTAGCCGCACACTCTTTTGCATGAGTCCTGGAGCTACTTCGACACCCAGTTTATTATTATTATTATTATCATTATTATTATTAATAAATATATAAAATATCAAAAGAAATCCATAGTGATTTATCCAAATATTTATAGTGATTACAGTGTAATATTCGTTGTTTTCATTCTCTCTCTTTCTCTCTCTCTCTCTCTCTCTCTCTCTCTTTCTCTCTCTCCTGTCTTTATAGTCTCAGTTTTTTTTAGATCAATGCGAATTGCTCATAGTTCTATGAAAGTGGTCTCATTTGATTAAGAAATTCTTGATAATACTAAAGTAATTAGTAAAATTATCTCTTAATCATCAGATAGTTAAAAGAATTTCATGTAACAGTAAATACAGTAATTACACAAAATTGTTTTACAAGGTCTGTGTACTATATTAAAGAAATATATGACAGTTGAGAGTATATACCAACATTCGGGAAACAATGCATATTAAGCAGTCAAAAAATAAATAAATGAATAAAATAAAATAAAAAAAAAAATATGAAAAAAAATTAGTTTTACAACGAAACATAAAACCATATGCTTAGGTAAACAGTCAAAAACCGATGCACCAGAAATCTTCCAGCGTCTCTACAATCCCGGAAAACGTCCAGACATCCGCAGTTTTCCATGACGTCACTGCCTGATTATGAAAACAGACTGTGAACACTCTATCTAAATTTGCAGCGTAAACTGATGAATCGCGAAACGTTCTAACGCATTCCGGTAAGCCTGACGAATGACATTCATAATCTGCTTAATAAAACAAACTCCAGCGAATTGCAGATCGCGACATCTCATCCATTATGAGGCTCGGCAAGACCTTCATGTATTGAACAAGACTCTCTCTCTCTCTCTCTCTCTCTCTCTCTCTCTCTCTCTCTCTCTCTCTCTCTCAACATTACTGGAAGTTTAGTATGAATGGGAATCATCCCTCATAAATGTACTCTAATAAATTTTGTTTTACAATCCTCTCTCTCTCTCTCTCTCTCTCTCTCTCTCTCTCTCTCTCTCTCTCTCAACATTACTGGAAGCTTAGTATGAATGGGAAGTATTTCTCATAAATGTTCTCTACAAAAATTTATTTTATAATTCTCTCTCTCTCTCTCTCTCTCTCTCTCTCTCTCTCTCTCTCTCTCTCTCCATAAATGTTCTCTACAAAAATTGGCTTTACAATTCTCTCTCTCTCTCTCTCTCTCTCTCTCTCTCTCTCTCTCTCTCTCCATAAATGTTCTCTACAAAAATTGGCTTTACAATTCTCTCTCTCTCAACATTACTGGAAGTTTACTATGAATGGGAATTATCTCTCATAAATGTTCTCTAGAAAAAGTTGTTTTACAATCCTCTCTCTCTCTCTCTCTCTCTCTCTCTCTCTCTCTCGTTACAACGTCTTCACAGCGGAGAAGTGTGTGTGTGTGTGTGTGTGTGTGTGTGCCAAGGCAGTAAATTGCCGAGACAAGACCTGCTTGTAAACACTAGTCTATTACACAGCTGCTTGCAATATTAGTTAGACCTGCAGGGTCGCATTAACAGTGGCATTCATCAGCTGGAGTATGAATAATGGACCCAATTCGTTTATGGCATTATGCAAGCGAACTAACTGGTTGAATTGAGGTCCTGTTTATTTTTTCATTTTTCTTTCTTTTTTTCTTTCTCCTGAAAAAGTATAAAGGTTATTTGGAGGGCTAAGTAATAAGTGGGATGTTGTGGAAAACCTCTGATACAAGCGAATTATTTCTCTCAGGCAAAAATGTCACGTTTCCAAATTCTTACGATTGTTTCAGTAGCATTTTCAGATTTTGTTATGGTCTCTTAGATTTACGACTATCTCAGCAGTAATCGCTTACTCTAATAGCACCAAAATTATCATGTAAGCAATGGATTCCAACGTACATAATAAACGTGGCAAAATGGCTTGCACACCAGCTCCTGGTAATTTTGGAGATATGCATTATTTTGAATCGAGTTCTATCATGACATCTTGATGAACCAAGTACTTCCACATAAGATGAAGAGCGAAAGTAAAGAGTGAGATAACTTTCTCTCTAAAAGGAAGTTGGTCAGTATTCAATTTGTGGAGACAGTGATCGTAATGATGAAACTAAGGAAATTGATCAACACAAAGGGTCTCACTTTCAGATTCTCAACTATTATGTGAGTGAGGAGGAGGGACCAATTTGACCAGTACTGAACTACACTCACCGGACGTAGCTAGAAGTAACGAAATTGCAAAGAGGATGCGCAGTACAGAAACTACTTTGCTGGCGTATTGATACCCGAGATACACGGTCCAAGGCATGATCTAGCCTATGGAAATCGCTACTTGTCCGAAAAAAAAATGCCCCTACCACACGTACGAAAAATTTCGGTAAATTTTACGTACCGCTACGTCAGTTGGATAGATATGAGATAGAGTATTTTTACGTACTATTACGTCAGTTGGATATGAAAGGGTTAAGAGTTATAGTAGATTTACATCAACCATGCAACTGACGTCTAGGCCCGTCCCTTACGACGCTCCTTGTTGATAAGCCAATCACAGGACTGCAAACCCTCAGTCTCTCTCGAGAGTTCACGGGCAGGATGTATGTTTCACCTCCCCTGAGGGATATGTCTTTCAAAAGTATCTCTCAGGAGAGGTGGAACATATATCCTACCTATGTGAACTCTCTCGAGAGACTGAGAGTTTTCAGCCCTGTGATTGGCTTATCAACAGCTAATCGGGAGCGTCGTAAGGGACGGGCCTAGACGTCAGATGCGCAGTTGATGTGAATCTACTATATAGCTTATGGCGGCTTTGAAGCGCACATTGGGCAACAACTGTGTTTGGGTCTCTACTGGAGATGTAAACAACTATTAACAGATAAACACTGTCCTGACTGACTGAAATACAAAACTATTTCAAGAACCACTCTCGCAAATAGTCTTTGAGAGACAACTACAACGTATACGGCCAAACCTGCCTAATCTGGCCATATGCAATCTGCAGCGATTGATGCAAATCGAACTGCCGCTCTCTCTCTCTCTCTCTCTCTCTCTCTCTCTCTCTCTCTCTCTCTCTAACTTTATGGATTTTTAATACCGTCGCCAATCTTCCGTCGACTCCGCTTTCCTCTCGAATGATGCACCGTAGACATTGTTCTGATTGCGCCCGTCCACGTTTGTCCATCTGGCCCAGTTGATAATGATTGCCTCTTCCCGCAGAGCCATCGAACGCCCGAATCCGTCGAAGCCGTCGGCTGCGTGAGGTATTTCATACTGACACTGATGGTTGAATGAAATCAGCGGCCGGATGGAAGCCCTGAATGATTTTGAAAGAGCTGCTATATACATTTCTCTCAAAGAGCAATCACTCAGAGATTGCATGTGCCTCACAATGGCTGCCAGGGATAACAACTGCCATGATATACTAAAAGAATTCAGGCAAAGAACCACGAAGCGTATTTCCTGTCCCATGCAGTAACCGGAAATGAATGGGATTCGAATCTAAACGGGGCCATTACGGCCTTTGTCTAAATTAACTTGGGGTAATAACCTCTCTTGCCTTCTTATTCGTTTCTAGTCTTGGATTATATGTATTTAATGTCTTGATTGTATCCCAATGTCAAAATTGATCTTACCATTATATATATATATTATATATATATATAATATATATATATATATATATATATTATATATATATATATTATATATATATATATATATATATATATAGATATATATATATGATATATATATATATATATTATATCTATATATATTATATATATATTATATATAATATTTACTATATTATATATATATATATAATATTATATATTATATAATATTATATAATATATATAATATATATAGATATATATATATATATAGATATATAGATATATATATATATATATATATATATATATACAATATATATATATACACGAGTATATATAATGACCTATTCCAGGGGTTCTTAACCTTTTCATGCCTCCAGACCCCTATTGAATTACCCAATATGGTTCAATACCCCTTTGCTTAAACTCACTCAAGTCCTTTTTGTTGATAATATAACTTAATATGCTTCATTTCGTTTAATACATATTTTAGGTATGAATAGCTAGGAATTAAACGTACAAGAACGTCAAAAGCATCTATAGTTTTATATAGTTATTCATTTACAAAATGTACCCATGCATACATTGATACATTAAAATTGAATTTATACAAATCTCCAGAGATCAAGTCCCATACCCCCAGCATGTGGTCCCCATACCCCCAAGGGGTATGATCCCCCCGGTTAAGAACCCTTGTTTTTTATCAGTCACAACGATCTCTTAAGTTTTCGATCAACTTATAATATTTTTTGGCTCTCTCACTGCGCTCTTATAACTAATCGGGAAACTAAATAAATTTAATGTATTTATCGTGTAGTCTTTTATTGCGAAATCAAATCTTACCATTATCACTCGGAATTATTTCCAACAAAATTAAACCAACTTTCTAAATTCTTGGTTAAATAAATAAATTCAAACCAAATTATTTATTCGGCGATAGGGCCTGGCAAAAATAAAAAATAAAAAGCTATGTATTTGTAATGACTGTAAAAAAAATTAAATAAAATAACAAAGGGTATTGTGACATCCTAATCTATTCACAATACATAAAATTTTATTTTTTTTTATTTCTTTGGTTTCGAAAGAGCCAACAAAAAACGTATAGTTATATCCTTATCTATCCACTTTTAAATAAAATAAAACCAAATTATTTTTTTGGTTCTGACAGGGCAGGCAAAAAGTGTAACACCATATCCTTATATATTCACAATAAATAAAATACAACCAAATAATTTTTTTTGAAAGGGCAGACAAAAAGACTGTCTTCATATCCTTATCCATTCGCAATAAATAAAATTTGGTTTACAAAGGGCAACAAAAAGCGTGTGGTCATATCCTTTATCCATTCGCAATAAATAAAATAAAACCAAAATATATCTTCGGTTTTGAAAAGTAAAAAAAAAAAAGCGTGTGGTCAAATCGTTTATCTGTTCGCAATAATTAAAATCAAACCAAAATATATCTTCGGTTTTGAAAAGTCAGGAAAATGAAAGAAAATAAAAAAAGAGTACGATCATACGAAGGCTAACGCGCCTCCCCGCCCCCAACCCTACTGATGAACCCGGAAGATACGGAGCCAGTATTCTAGACAAACTGCTCCTGATTGGGCATCGAGACCTCACTGACAACATCCACCGAAGTAGAGTATAGTAAGCCGTAACTGTAAATCACCAGCTATTCAGAAGTCGGTCCCGAGTTTCAGCCAAGTTGCTTCTCCAGCAATCAGTTACAAATGAATCTTTGACCTCCTGTCTGTGTGTATCGCGCTGATACGGCCAGATCGCTCTCGGTATATAGGGTCGAGAGTTACTGCTGATTGTTATCGACAGTAATTGCTTTACCCATTAATATTGTATTATTACTATTGTTGTTATTATTATGTTAAAAAGGTATTATTATTATTATTATTATTATTATTATTTTTTTTTTTTTTTTTTTTTTTTTTTTTTGCTCTATCACAGTCCTACAATTCGACTGGGTTGTATTTATAGTGTGGGGTTCCGGGTTGCATCCTGCCTCCTTAGGAGTCCATCACTTTTCTTACTATGTGTGCCGTTTCTAGGATCACACTCTTCTGCATGAGTCCTGGAGCTACTTCAGCCTCTAGTTTTTCTAGATTCCTTTTCAGGGATCTTGGGATCGTGCCTAGTGCTCCTATGATTATGGGTACGATTTCCACTGGCATATCCCATATCCTTCTTATTTCTATTTTCAGATCTTGATACTATCCATTTTTTTCCCTCTCTTTCTCTTCAACTCTGGTGTCCCATGGTATTGCGACATCAATGAGTGATACTTTCTTCTTGACTTTGTCAATCAACGTCACGTCTGGTCTGTTTGCACGTATCACCCTATCCGTTCTGATACCATAGTCCCATGAGGATCTTTGCCTGATCGTTTTCTATCACTCCCTCAGGTTGGTGCTCGTACCACTTATTACTGCAAGGTAGCTGATGTTTCTTGCACAGGCTCCAGTGGAGGGCTTTTGCTACTGAATCATGCCTCTTTTTGTACTGGTTCTGTGCAAGTGCCGAGCATTCACTTGCTATGTGGTTTATGGTTTCATTTTTCGTATTGCACTTCCTACATATGGGAGAGATGTTATTTCCGTCTATCGTTCTTTGAACATATCTGGTTCTTAGGGCCTGATCTTGTGCCGCTGTTATCATTCCTTCAGTTTCCTTCTTTAGCTCTCCCCTCTGTAGCCATTGCCAATTGTCATCGCTGGCTAGTTCTTTAGTCTGTCTCATGTATTGCCGTGCATTGGTTTGTTGTGCCAGTCCTCTGTTCTGTCTGTCTTTCTCCTGTCTCTGTATATTTCTGGGTCTTCGTCTACTTTTATTAGTCCTTCTTCCCATGCACTCTTTAGCCACTCGTCTTCACTGGTTTTCAGATATATTGCCCCAGTGCTCTGTTCTCAATGTTGACGCAGTCCTCTATACTTAGTAGTCCTCTCCCTCCTTCCTTTCGTGTTATGTATAGTCTGTCCGTATTTGCTCTTGGGTGTAGTGCTTTGTGTATTGTCATATGTTTCCTGGTTTTCTGATCTATGCTGCGGAGTTCTGCCTTCGTCCATTCCACTATTCCTGAGCTGTATCTAATTACTGGCACTGCCCATGTGTTTATGGCTTTTATCATATTTCCTCCATTGAGTTTTGACTTGAGTATCGCCTTGAGTCTCTGCATATATTCTTTCCTGATCGTGTCCTTCATCTCTTGGTGTTTTATATCCCCTCCTTCCATTATTCCCAGGTATTTGTATCCTGTCTCATCTATGTGTTTGATGTTGCTCCCATCTGGTAGCTTTATCCCTTCAGTTCTCGTTACTTTGCCTTTTTGTATGTTGACTAAGGCGCATTTTTCTATTCCAAACTCCATCCTGATGTCCCCAGATACAATCCTTACAGTCTGGATTAGGGTATCTATTTCCTTGATGCTCTTACCATACAGCTTGATGTCGTCCATGAACATCAGATGGTTGATTCTGTTGCCTCTTTTCTTGAGTTGGTAGCCGGCATCCATCTTCTGTAGTACTTTTGTCATGGGAATCATGGCTACTACGAAGAGTAGTGGGGACAGTGAGTCGCCCTGGAAGATCCCTCTCCTGATATTAACCTCTGCTAGTCTTATTCCAGAGCTTGTAAGTATTGTATTCCAGTTGCGCATTGTATTTTTGAGGAAGCTGATGGTGTTTTCCTCTGCCCCATATATTTTCAGGCATTCTATTAGCCATGTGTGTGGTATCATGTCGAAGGCTTTCTTATAGTCTATCCATGCCATGCTTAGGTTGGTTTTCCTTCTCCTACTGTTCTTCATTACCATTTTGTCTATCAGGAGCTGGTCTTTTGTGCCCCTACACTTCCTTCTGCAGCCTTTCTGTTGGTGGGGGATGGTGTTTGTCTCCTCTAGGTAGTTATATAGCCTTTCACTGATGATACCTGTTAGTAACTTCCACATTATTGGTAGGCAGGTGATAGGCCTGTAGTTACTGGCTATATTTCCCTTAATCTTGTCTTTTTGTACTAAGGATGTTCTTCCTGTGGTCATCCATTTGGGTGCTTGATGATTTGAGATACAATGCTGGAGTTGTTCTGCTATTCGTGAGTGTAGGGCCTTGAAGTTTTTGAGCCAGTATCCATGGACTTCATCGGGACCTGGGGCTTTCCAGTTTGGCATTTTCTTTAGTTGGTGTCTGACTGTGTCTGTCGTGATCTCTGTGAATCTTTGTTTTATTCTCCCTGTTTCTTCTTCCTTGACTTCCTGGAGCCATGTTGCATGTTTGTTGTGTGATACCGGATTGCTCCATATGTTTTCCCAGAGTCTCTTACTTGGTTCGGCTTCAGGAATTTCTGGGTGGTTGTCTTCCCCTCTTAGTTGGCTGTACAGTCTTTACTACAAATGGTGAGTATTGCGCCGATATTACTCATCAGGAGGAGTAAATATTATTATCATTATCATTATTATTATCATAGATCATGAAAAATTGACTGTCCTTGGTCTCGTTTTAAAATATCTAACTATCCATATCCATCAACCTACTTATTATTGGTAATGTGTAAGAGACGCAAAATCACACCGATCCTCTTAAGTTTTCTAGATTCTTATTATTACCTGAGAGATACTTAATTTACAAACTTTTTATCATTCGTACAAAAGACAAAATCCCTCACCCCTCTATTTAATCCACTAAAACTTTCAACACACTTCTCAAGGTACATGAATCAACAAACTTCTATGAAAAACGCATTGAAATGTAAATTTCACGTATTGTCAAAATAATTTTTAATCTAAGATCGTGATCATAAAATTGTAGATTAATTGCTATGTTTGTGATGTTAATTTCTCTAATCTTAGGATGATTAGTTTCTGAAAGGAATTATACAATTATCTCAAATTATATAATTGGCCTCTCTCTAAAATAAACTTTTTTTCCTTGAGATTACTAAGCCCTTTATTTTTGTTTTTCAGCGCACAAAGAATAATATATTTCTAATGTAAAAAAACGAAGTGCTGTTAATTATACAAGGACTGAATTTATTTATTAGAAAGGTTATGCACTGACCATATTAAATACAACAAGTAAATGTTGTAAAATTACACCAATCGATTATAAAACATAAAAATGCATCAAAATTTTTATGGACTGTCCCTGTTTAATACGAGGTAAATTTTTTTCCTATTATTGTACTATGTATTATAATAAGCAAACATTTTCTTTTAAAAAAATACAAAATTAATCAGAACTTTTATGTACAGACTATTTAATACTAATAGAGCATTTTTTTTTTTTATAAATGAACTTACCCTATTTAATACATCGAACAAACATTTTCTGTCTTTTTAATTACACGAATCGATGATAAATAAATGAAAAATTTCTCAGAAATTTTTATGGAAAGATCATATCTAATACAATAAGGAGGCATTTTCTGATAGCGACACTTTTTTTTTATTAATTGTCTGACCCTATTTAATACACAAACACAACTTTTTCTTTTTTATAGTAATTGACTGGCCCTATTAAATCCAACGAACAACACTTATTTTTTTGTTTAATAATTGACTGACCTATTTATTACAACAAACAACACTTTTTTTATATATTAATTGACTGAACCTATTTAAATACAATGAGGAAGCATTTTCATTTTTTTTATATAAATGAGCCGACCTTTCTTAATACGAGCAAAGTTTTTTTTTCTTATTTTATTCATATCAATCGATGATAAAACAAGTAAGAATTTATTATTAGAAATTTTGTGGACTAACCCTATTCAACACAATGAGGAAAACACACACACACACACATATATATAATATTTTTTATTAATTTATATTTATAATAATATTAATTAAATATTTATTATAATTAAAATTAAGTATAAATATATAAATAATTTATAAATTAAAATTATAATTTTATTATATTAATATTATATATATAGATTTACTATAAATATATACTAGTAGAGAATTTATAAAAAAAAAAAAAAAAAAAAAAAATTTAAATAGGCTATAGATATATATATATATATACGTATAAGAGATTTATATTAATATATAAAATATAAATTTTATTTTATATTATATCGTTTTAATAAAAATTTTTTATATAATAAATTATTATATTTTTTTTTCTTTTATTTTTAAATTATTTTAAATTAATTATTTTTTATATAATTTAATATATTTTAAATTTTAATTTATTCAATTATTTATTAATTTTTATATTAATATATATAATTATTTTTAATATTATATAATATTTACTTATAAAATTATAATATAGATTTATTATTAATTTATATGATTTATTAATATCTTTATATTCCTAATTAATTATATATATCTATTTTTATTTTTTTATTATAAAATAATTATTAATTAAATTATTAATAATATTTTAAAATTTTTAAATTATAATATTATATATTAAATTAATTTTTAATTTAAATATATATCTAATATTATAGATAGATTAATTTAGAATTATATATTTTTTATTATATAATTTATTAAAAGGAATTTAATTAGAATTAGAAAAATTTAATTTTTATATTTAAATTATAAAATAAATTATATTCTATTATTATTTTTTTTATAAATTAATTTTAATTTTTTAATATTATTATTTTAATAATTATTATATTTATTTAATATATATATAGATATATATATATAATTTTCTATATATATATATAGAATATTATTATATATTAAATAAATTATTTATTATAAATTTATTATTATAATTTTTATATATAATTTTAATTATATTGATTATATTAAATATATTAATTATTTATTTTTTATATTTTCTTATTAATCTTATTCTTTATTATATTTAATTTTCTAATATTAAATTATTATATAATTTATTTATTTAGATAAGTTAATAAGATAATTATTTATATTATATAGAGATATATAATAGATATATATATATATATCTAGATTATATATTATATATATATTATAATATATATATATATATATATATATATATAGATCTATATATATATATAGTACTATATATATATATATATATATATATATATTATAGTAATTATTATATATAGATAGTATAGATATAGTATATTTATTAGATATATCTATATATATCTAAATTATATAATATATAACTATTAGATATCTATATCTATCTATATAGATTATATAGATAATATAGAGAAGATATGATAAATATAGGATAAAGATATAGTACTAAATATATATATATATATATCGATAATTATATATATCTAGATATAGTATATATATATATAATATAAAATATATATATATTACCGCTATGATATATATTACTAAATTATTATATATATCTCTATATCTTATATATATATATTATATTATATATATATATAGGATATTATCTATATATATCTATATCTCCATATATATATATATATTATATATATAATAATAAATATATATATATATATATATATATATATGTATACTTTAATACACTTTAATTCATGAAGCAATTTAAACGACACTCGTTCATAAATAAATGTGGAGTATGTCTCGAGTGAAAGACAAGAATTCACATCCTTATTTTCCTGGAGTGTATCCTTTATTGTTTTATCATCGGTTGGTCTAATTAAGAAAAAATTTCGTTGTATTAAATTAGGTCAGTTGATTATATATATATATATATATATATATATATATATATATATATATATCTATATATATATATATATATATATATATATATATATATATATATATATATATATATATATATGATATATCGTTTTCTTTTCTAATAACTGATCTCTTATTTTTGCATTTCTTATCATCTTTTGCAACTTCTTCCAAATGACCACCGCATTTTTGGAAGCATGAATTTCAAGCCAACGGCCCCTGTGGATTCGTTCCATATGACTAGTGGTTAATCTTCAGCATAATAATAATAATAATAATAATAATAATAAAATAATAATAATAATAATAATAATAATAATAATAATAATAATAATAATAACAATAATAATAATAATAATACTAATAATAATAATAATAATAATAATATAATATAATAATAATAATAATAATAATAATAATAATAATAATAATAGTTTAGTAGTATGTAACGTAGTGTTTACACGACTTCTCAAGCGTGCAATTACAATTGACTTCTGTGTTCAAGTTTGAGTTGTTAAGATAATAGCCAAGTTGGAACTTTACGTCATACCCTTCATTTAGAGGCTTCTACAGAAACATACAAAATAAAAAACGAAGAAAGGTACAATATAATTAGTGATTTTTTTTTGTCCAAGTAACTTTGACTTCTAAGTGATGGAAAAATAATACAGATTCTGTAGCTCTAAAAAAAATAAAATGAGCTAAATAAATAAATAAATAAAAATAAAAAGCTCCTTATCCGGTAAAATAAATCTTGACTCCATTTGACTTTGTATTGAGACAAATTAAATCTTCCATTTTGACGAACGGAAATTCAAGTTTTCCCATATATAATAATTTTTTCATAGGCATGACCTTCCTCTCTGGTAATTCGCAGGAGATACCGTCTTCTAAGTGTTTAATACCTTTTTATATTTAAATGAACCAAGGAGATAATTAATGGGATATCAATAGTATTTTCTCAGTATAGACCTTTCAACGCCGTGAGTATTATCAAGCATTTTGTTGTTTTAAAAAATCATGAAGTTCGGGTGCTCGATTTGTCAAAATGCTCGAGAATTGCAGATAATTTATGAGTATTTATTTTTTTTTTTTTTGGAGGGGGCGAGAAACTATGTGCTGAAAAATATTAAAATACGCCGGAATTGTAGACAATTTGTACTTTTTTTTGGAGTGGGTAGAAACTACGCGCTGAAGAAAAAATTAAAATACCCGGGAATCGCAATGAATTTGCGATTTTTTTTTTTTTTTTTTTTTTTTTGTGGGGGAGAAACTACTGCCGAAAAAAATTATACCAAGCAATCAATAATCCTTTGTAATTAACATGAAAAAAATTTTATAGCTTAGGCAATAACCATTTTACTTGACACTGAGAAGGTCTCTTGTATGTCTTTTA
>NC_061087.1:24987033-24992033 GCF_015104395.2 Macrobrachium nipponense | reverse complement strand
CAGAAAGTATAGTTGATCCTGTCTCTGTCTGTCTGTCTGTGTCTCTCTCCATAACAACACCTCAACCAGTGGTAACTGTGAAGCACACGAATAAGCTGCATAATTATGAGCTTCGGGTTCAGGAGGCTTTAGTCTGAAAATAGGAGCTGAGTATCACCTGGGTAATTACAAACTGAAATGAAACGCCTCTTGCACATCATTAAGTGCAGCTTAGATTCTAATCTGCCGAGGGAAATGATGACACTTTGCAAATTGTATTCTCTTTGGTTTTTAGCTTCCATTTGACTCATTTGTCTGTTGTGTAATACTTATTTTTCATTTTCATTTAGTCATTCATTTATTTATTCATTTGTCTATTATTCATTCATTCATTTTAGTACCCTAGACGACGATTAACGCAAGATGGTATTCATAATCATATTTCCAAGTATTGTATTTAATTGGGTTTTTTCGTGTGTAATGTACCTACTTTAACCGTAAAAGCATCAGAAATTGCGTCTCCATATCCCCAGCGACTAACATCAGGAAATTCAAAGGGATCCACAACTTTATCAAGATAGGCATTTATACTACTATAAGACAAACTATGTCATCTGCCCACTTATTATCTATTTGTCTTTTCATTAGCAAAGATTTAAAACTGCCAGAATTTCAGGTATTCCACATCATTACGAAACCATGTGAACCATTTCTTGCTGCAACACTGCAACAAATAATTGTCTTTCTAAATTTAATTTCCTCAATAATTTCTCTTCAATATTTCATACCAAAGGACTATCACCGAACAAAGAAACGCTGAGGGCTGTTTAATCAACAGTGGTTTGCGTATCTGCCTATCAATTTGGTAGTCGGAGTTCGCTCCCCGCTGCTGCTGCCAATGCAGAACAAGAGGAATTTATTTCTGGTGATTAAGAAATTCATATCTCGATATAATGTGGCTCGGATCCCACATCAAGATGTAGGTCCCAATTGGTTTCTAGCCACGTAAAAAAAAATCTAATCCTTCGGGCTAGCCATAGGAGAGGTGTTAATCAGCTCAGTGGTCTGGTTAAACTAAGGTATACTTAACTGTGTTTGTTCAACAAGATAACAAGGCATAATGTTTTGGGGGAAAACGAGAGAAAGCAGAGTGACTGAACGGACTATTGACCAATGAAAGGTTTTTACAAAAGGCCAGTAAATTGTCATCATATTCCAGTGTTGAATCTTTCCAAAAACATGACCTGCAAAATATGAACAAGAGATCTATCGAACCAAATGTTAGACCAGCATCGTCCTCGAATATCCCACGTAACAAAAACAGTCCAAATCTTCCCCACAATACCCGAGACGGTCACTTCTTTGTGTGGCCGTGTTTGTTTCGAGGTTCTAACCCCAAGTTGGGTCATTGTGTGGGGTCATAGTCAGGCAATGGGGTCAGTGGGGTCACTGAGGTACCCCCCACCCCACCCCCAAGGAATGGGTGTACAAAACCTCAAAGCAGAGGGGTACGAGGTATCCTGTTAAATTCACCGTTTGGTAGAGTAACAGTTGCAAGAAGTATCATTGAGAAAAAATATATATTAAATGATAAATAATGATAGTTTTAAGTATATATATATATATTATATATTATATATATATATATATATATAGATATATTATATATATATATATATCACATTGAACAGGTGAAAGTACTGAATGGGGTCGTACTAAAGAAAGCCAGGGAACTCCTGTTGTAGACGATAAACTGCCGAGACCTGGAAGAGGGTTTACGTCATGCTGCACTAAAATAGTTGCCATACTGATGGCAACAATGCCGACGGCGTTCTTGCCTTTCCGTAAGTTACAAAGGAAACTATTTGCCATCTACGTATGATATAAAGCAAGTTATTCAGGAACTCCGAAGCGCTACTGCTCAGATGGGGCATGAATTTAGTAAATAACAACTGGGTCTTCAAGTTCTATAATTGTTTAATGAAAAAATCGTATTTTCGGTTTCAATCACTAGTGAAGGATTTTCTGAGTCACAATACTTTGGGAACATATTTTTGTGTTTTATTTTTCATTTGTTAATAGAAAAACCGCCTTTCCTCTTAAAACGAACAAGATATACGCCTTACAACTTCTCTGAGGCTCAATTTAATGTAATGAGCTCACTGGTGGAAAGAGAGAGAGAGAGAGAGAGAGAGAGAGAGCTAAATTTTTATAATATCATTCGTGTCTTGAGAGAGAGAGAGAGAGAGAGAGAGAGAGAGAGATATTAATTTAATATAATGAAATCATTGGTTTCCTGAGAGAGAGAGAGAGAGAGAGAGATCTAGTAACAACAAACCTTTTCCCCCGTTCAGCGCCTATTATTATCAGATCCAACTACAGAGGAACAAAAGAGGACGTCTAATTACAGCGATCGATAACTCTTAAGTTTTCTTCTTCCTCTTTTTTTTCTTCACGAATCAGATGTCTTTTGTTCTCAATAAGTCGAGATCTAATCACCTCTGCTAGGAAGTCCCATTGTAGCTTCTGGTTCCTTGATATCTACTCAAGGTGTTTGAAGAATTCTCTCCTTTTTTTTTGTATTTGTCATTTAAATTACTGATTTTTAAATAGAATTCTCTCCTTTTCTCGTATTCATCATTTCAATTATTTTTTTAAAGAATTCTCAGCTGTTAAGGCCTTTATCATTTTATTTGCTGATTACCATATCATAAATCTTAAATGTAAAATGTGACATTCGGCCGCTCAGAAGACGAGAATTCTCTGTTTTTTGTGTATTTGTCATTTAATTTACTGATTTTTATACATTATTCTCACCTTTTCTAGTATTCCTCATTTAAATTATATTTTTAAAGAATTCTCAACTTTTCACTCAGCAGACGAAGGAAATTCGTTGCAAATGTATATAGCATAGCGTAAGCAGTTATCAACTGAATTAGTAATAAAAATCTTATAGGTAAACACGCCACATCGTTTACGATAAAATTACGTCAGTCTTGTAAGATATATATATATATATATATATATATAAATATATATATATATATATATATATATCTATATATACACACACATATATATATTATATATATATATATATATATATATATATATATATATATATATATATATATATATATATATATATATATATATATATCCTTAAATCCTTTCAACCGTGGATTTAAGAATATTCTCTAGTATGTATATGTCCTTTCGTGCTACTTTGGAGATATATATATATATATATATATATATATATATATATATATATATATATATATATATATATATATATATATATATATGATTTATTTTATATACTAAGGTGTTATTTGCCTGTTTTCATCAAGAACTAACAAATACATAATTACAAGGAGATCAAAGTTGACATACCCTCAGAATATTCATAGTGGATCAATAGCTATTCCTAGCCATATCCATTGTCCGTGAAAAAGGAGGTCAAGATGTTTTAACCTTTGGCTGTGAAAACCTGAAAGAAAAAAAAAAAAAAAAGGAAAGATGAATAACCTTTGTTTATTCGCCCTTTTCTGTAATTGACTTAAGTTGTTCCGTGGGAGTGAAAGTTAAAAATTCCTTTTTTCTTTCTCTCTCATTAAGAACCGGAACGAACGGTCCATATCTTGGGCTCCCACTTGTTTGAAAGGACCTTTCTGAATCCATTACTCAACTTCAAGAAGGGGAGAAGTAGTCAGTGCGAGATTGAGCCGGCTCGAACCTAGAAGGAAAATCACACACACACACACACACACACACACACACACACACATATATATATATATATATACCACATATAGATATATATAGATATATATATATATATATATATGTATATATGTGTATATATATATATAATAGATATATATATATATAGATATATATATATATTATATATATATATACCTTTATACATTATATGATTATAGTCACATTAATACTCGACCTGTTTATCCATCATCATCACGGATGGAAATATAACAGTCTGGGTGTCAGTTCCTGAACTTTTTCCACTCTATTCCTAGGTCAATGTTTCGGAAATAAAGTCGAAACCGGTCAGGACTTACATCCAGTGTCTTATGCATTACACACACACACACACACACACACACACACACTACACATATATATATATATATATATATATATATATATATATATATAAATTAAGATAATTACAGTAGATGCACGTGCCTTTATGAGCTAAGCGAATACCACAGGAAAATGAGAGAGAGAGAGAGAGCGAGAGAGAGAGAGAGAGAGAGAGAGAGAGAGACTACTACGTACCAAAGCACCAATACATTCACCCTTTTTCTCAACAAAAATGGAACAGGGGCCGTCAAGCCTCAAGGCCTTTTGTGTTTACTCAGACTTTTCGGGTCCAACAACCACTGTGTATAATTATCCTTCTTCCATACATCTAAGATATCCCTCTTCCATACATCTCATTCGACCAGAGCATACAAGGAGAGTAAATGAATCAAACCCTCTTTATAAGCTCCTGAATATATTAGATGCTATCATTAGGCCCATCGTATGCCAGCGTTTACATTACTTTATTTCGTTAGCTCAAATACTGTCTAGTCAAAAGCTTTTAGTTCGTTAAATTTGTGGGACTTGTCTACAACGTAGTAGTATTTTGACACAGGTTCATTTTAGCAGATGCTTTAAGGAAATACGTACTAGTGGTCCAAATATTTTGACGATAAATATGAATAAAAGGGTACTGAATCTATCTACGGTGGAGTATATATTCACAAAGGCTTATCTTAACAGATGTTTTAAGGAAATGCGTAATGCTGGTCCAAATATTTTGACGATTAATGCGTATAAAAGGGTATTGAATCTATCTACGGTGGAGTATTTTGACAGATGCGAAATAAATAAGTTTCTATGGGGAAATGGGTAGTGCTGGTATAAACATTATGATAAAAATACGAAAAATGGGGATTACTTCAAAAACCTACGAATAACAATGTTTTACACACGAAAGCAAAAATTTC
>NC_061087.1:24957033-24979533 GCF_015104395.2 Macrobrachium nipponense | reverse complement strand
TACTGAGAATAGTATGAATTAAATATGTTGCTTCTACAGAACATATCCAAATCATTAATTCAAAAGATTGAAAATAATTGTTTTAGTTTTTCTGTTTTTTTTCATGGGACATCTGGAATTTCCCATCAAACTGGATAAATGCAAGGTATCTGGCCTCTAATCACGAATATAATATCTAATTTACAACATACTGAAATGTCACATCTGAGAGCCCTAAGTAAAAACGAGAAAATGGGGAAATAAATCACAGTATATTGTAATGCCGTATCTGAGAGTCCTAATTAAAAACAAGAAAGTGGGGAAATAAATCGCAGTATATCGCAATGCCGTATCTGAGAGTCCTATGTAAAAACGAAAAAATGGGGAAATAAATCACAGTATATTGAAATGCCATATCTGAAAGACCTGAGTAAAAACGAGAAAAGGATCAATAAAAAAATCTAAGAAATATAAGTTAAAAAGATATTATTAATATGATGTCATCTACAGCAGTAAAATATTGGGGCCTTATTTTTTGCTCGCTTCTTAACACTTCTTTCGTGTTCTTCCCCGATAAAACTGCGTCCAGGATAAAACTTCGAAGTTTAAGAGGTAAAGAGGCAGCTTCACGAGAAAATCTTTTTCCAGCTCCTCTGGATCATTATCATATTTTAGTGGACGGAGTTTTTTTTTCGCAGGAAATTTCACATCAAAGATATTTCACAGACGACGCTAGAAATTCCATATACAAGAACTTTCACGGACAAGGAATTTCACATATAGGACATTTCACATGCAAGAGATTTTTTCTTAAGTGGGTAGATATATTTACATGTCACGTTGGGGAAATATTATACCTTTCGTTTGAGAGACAGTAAAAAGCTCTTTTCATTACCTTCTCAGACTACCTGGAACATTCCCTTGAAGATTTACCTTCTGGTTATTTGAGCTCTGGTAAGTACTATGTGTCGTCTGTGTGAACTGTTCAAATACACATTGAATAAAAGAGTAGTTTATTATAATACTATATGATAGATGAATCCTATTCATATGGAACGAGCCCACAGGGTTTAGTGACTTATATTGTCACAGAACTTCGAGTAGAACTGTTTTGGGAAATCGACATTTCATTTCATTGTGCAAATCATTGTAAATATCTAAATATTATCACTGTTTACATTATTATTCGATTGTGTTTTACCCTTTGATTAATGACGCAGTAAACTTGCTAATGAAATGACACAGGATTGACACATATTTTTTAAACCAGTCGTCAATTATATACCGTACTTTGACGACTGTGTTGGTTATAGCCAGGGTAGAAAGTTCATGGAATTAACAACATCGTCCCTAGAAAATGATGAAAACCAGAAATTAAATTTTTTTTTTATTATTTTTTTCCCTGTTCTAACATTTCTCAAAGACCCGAGCACCGAAAAATACTACACCCCAAGATAAAAATGAACTTAGAATTTTTATAACTTTATTTCCTAAAGATTATTCTCTAGGGGTTCCCTTAATTAAAGCTGGTATTTATTCTAGACGTCATTTGAAATATTACTTCACCTCCTTACGTAAGACACATTTGGTCTGCCATTATGAAATGTAAATAATCTTCTTAACCTACCTTTCAATTACCTTTGTTCTTTGAATATTATCATATTTCTACACCAGTATTGATTCTTATTACAAATGGGACCACACGAGAAAGAAAAACTTAGAAATTGAACAATTATATCATTCTTTTCTTACAGGAATTTTCATGACATTTAATTTGTACATTTTTTTCAACCAGAGTCTTACTTGAAGAAAAAAAAAACCCTTTTGAGGTATATTCGAATAAATTATTATATATATTAAAGGGCATTTAGGTTTTCGAAAAGCTCTTGGAACTTTATAATAAACATTACGGTGCACCAATCAATCTCCATTTGTGATTCCAAGCTACCATTTTGTAGTAACTTGCAAATAAAACTAAAATGGATGTTACGAAGATTCGTTGAAAATTTACATTCAATCCATTCTTTGGCAAATAAAAAAAAACTATTTTTGTCTTCAAAAAAACTTTTCTTTCGTTTTAACGAAATATCACTGTTATATACCCCACAAGATTATTTTCACATATTTCTATATTTCAAGATGCCCTGACCTTTCCAGAGAGAGAGAGAGAGAGAGAGAGAGAGAGAGAGAGAGAGAGAGAGAGAGAGAGAGAGAGAGAATGTAGTAATTTGCAAATTCTTCAATTATACCATTTGATCTAAAAACAAAGTATACATTTTTTTAGCAAAAGACATCAACATATTTATTCAAAAACATTCCAACTCTCTGACCACAACTTACATAATAAATCATTTTTTCAACTGGCAAAAATGACAGTATAAAAATTACACATCAACAAATTTAAGACTACAGCTGAAAAATAACACCTGGCATTTTTATAGTCTGAATTAAGTTAGTAGTGTCCAAGCACGGGCATGAAATTCAGTGCCTTTTCATAGTGTGCCAACAAACAATTCATTTTGCTTATTTTACTTTGGGTCTTTTATGCATTTGCTTCCGGTTTATTTTTTTATTTTTTTTTTATTTATTTATTTTTTTTTACATTTCTGCTCTTTATAAATCTAAAGGGCATAAAAGAAAATGGTCCAATTGAAAAGTTAAAGAACAATAGCTGGAATATTTATGAAAACACTAAGAATTCACAGTACTAAACATTTAGAAATTTGAAGATAAAAAAGAGAAAATGGACCCAAACGAGGTTAACAACAATGCAGGAATACCTTCAAATAGACAGAATTTAGACGACAAATAATAAATATGATGATTGGAAAATATGAAAAGGTATCTATTTTTATATCATAATTAAGATTTTTAAAAGACCCTGTTAAAAACACACACACACACACAAGCTCAATTATTCAACAGGTGGAAATAATATACCCCATTACGGGATCTGTATTCTTTTACATTTTGTTTACTTGATTGTGAATCCATAATGCAGCTTAAACTGGCAACATCAGAGGTCAGACTACAGATAATAGAAGATAAAAAAACAAATAAAATAAGATGGAATAAAATCAACGGGAACCTCTCAATCCCCTTCCTTCTTTGGCAGGGGAAGAACGCAAGCTTTAAAGGGACTGGCATTCCGAAGAGATTCGGGGCATAGGGGTGCCCCACGGGTGGGGTGGAGGTTGGGGGTTGGGGGGTTTCATCCGAAACCTCTCCAAGACCTGATCTCCTCCTTCGCAGGAATCTCTTACGATATACTTTTATTCTATTGTAGTATTTTACTTACATTTTTATTTATTGTTTACTTTGTTGATCTACCAAATTTGCCAATAACTTATCTCCTCTTTTTGTATTTTACATCACCTTCTGTTACTTCCTTCGAATGAACGCCATACTCTTTGGAAACCTGAATCTCAAGACAATGGCCCCTTGTGGGCTTGTTTCACATGAACAGGATTCGTCTTCTGAATAATAATAATAATAATAATAATAATAATAATAATAATAATAATAATAATAATAATAATAATAATAATAATAATAATGTCATTGCTGCTTCAGCACTCTTGATTCTATAGAGTAACTTCTCTTTTTTTTTCTTATCAAAGTCTTCTCATGGTTGCTTAGAGTGGCAAGCGATGTCGAAAAGGGCTGTCAAAGTCTGTGAATTTGTCACAATCTTGTGTATTATACATATACAATATCTCTCTCTCTCTCTCTCTCTCTCTCTCTCTCTCGCCTCTCTCTCTCTCTCTCTCTCTTCTACTACCCAATAATAATAAGTAATATAATAATAATTAATATAATAATAATAATAATAATAATAATAATAATAATAATGATAATAATAATAATAATAATACCGCATAGAAAGGGTAGACGAAGAAGCAAAGATACTCAAGCAGAAGGCGAGAGTAAACTTTGGTTATTTGAATAAATCAAACTAATTCTTTCTTGTGTGGTTTTGTCTATCGAGGTTTATGCAAATGGGGGATACTCATCCCTGTAATCACTCGGTTCTAGTTAAGAGCCTTTTCTAAAGAGACAAGTACAAATCGAGTTTTCTGTACAGCGTATAATCAAGGCCTCCGACAGTAGATATACCTTTCGGTGGTCTCAGTATAATGCTGTATGACCCGCTTTGCCAGACGAACGATTATGCCTAATTTTAACCTTAAAAGAAAATTAAATTCACTGATGCTAGAGGGCTGCAATTTGGTACGTTTGATAATTTGAGGGTGGATGGTCAAGAAATCACTTTACAGCCCTCTAGCCACGGTAGTCTTTAAGATCTGAGGGCAGACAGAAAAAGAGCTGACACAGACAGACAAATTCGTCACAATAGTTATCCTTTACAGAAAAATAAAAAGACATGTTACCTTGAGATATTCAAACCATCTACAATCAGTAAAAAAAAAAAAAAAAAAAAAAAAAAGGTAAAAATATACTCGTCTTTTCAATGTGTGCCTCGTCAAATCAGTAGTTCCTCGTTGGACTAGTTGTTTACGCGCTCGCCTACCGAATCGTATTCGCGAGTTTGATTCCCCCGCTCTGCCAGTGAGGAATCAGAAGAATTTGTTTCCGGTAATTAGAAATTCATTTCTCGATATAATGTGATTCGGATCCCACAATTAGCTGTAGGTCCCGTATCCAGTTGATTCCTAAACACGTCAAATTATCTAATCCTTCGGGCAAGCCTTGGGAGGAGTGTTAATCAGCTCAGTGGTCTGATTAAACTGAGATATACTTAATTTTTTTTCGGCAAATCAGTTCAGATCACCCATAACGATCTAAACCACCACTACCGTTCACTAAAAATCATAAAAATTAACTGTCTTTCTGGAAGAACAGTTTTACAACAAAGAAAATATCGAAAACCACAGGAACGCTTCTGATTGCATCTTGAACTCAAGATGGCGGGAATTTTCCAGGACTATCGTCCATCAAGTAAATGGCAGGTAAATCCACTATCCCGTGCAACCCAAGAAGAAGAAGAAAAAGAAGAAGTAGAAGAAGAAAGAGAGAGAGAGAAAAAAAAAGGGAATCAAAATGCACATTCCACTGGCATGCATTATTCATATCATAAAATGAAAATCTTTCTGCGAGAGATAAAAGATATGCTAGATTTCTTTTCCAACCCCAAAAAGACATGAAGATTTTTGCGTTTCGGTCTACAAGGTCAGAAGTTTCATTAAAAAAAAGGTAAGTTTTTTTTTATAACATAGGGTTAATATATGCTAAGCATATGTTGGTATTCTGTATGATAATACACGACGTTAATTAAAACTGAAAACTAATAACTGATTTGATGATGAGTTTATTTCATTTAGTAGCCTTGTACTATAGGTTCGAAAATCTGGAAATCTGAAGCTTTTCCTCAAATATAAAAAAAAAAAACACACCCTATAAAGTATTTGCAGTAAGCCTTTTAACAAATGCGTATTAAAGATAATTAAGCGTTTCACTGCCTCTTTCACATAAAGCAATAGCTTACCTGATACATTTGATTTTCATGAAGAAATATTATGAAAAAAATCATTAAACTTGAACTACAAATTCTGCGCGAGAGAAAGTGAGAATGAAATTACCTTTTCAAATTATGCTTTATTCTTATTAACATCATAACTAAGATCAAATCACTAGTGAACTTGTTTTATGCTTGATATTTTCTATGGTGTTATACTAATCTCATTAAAAGTGGACTCTGATTTCGTTATCTCTGTTCGGCAAAAGAATTTCCAATGTCAAGTCGTTTCCTATTTTACTGGATTTTTTTGTCTATGCATTTCAGCCAATATAAAAAAATATGAGACATTCTCTCAAACTCCATTTATTTCGTCGCTGCACTGAAACTGATCTTTTCAAACTTTCGCAAGTTGGTAAAAACTAAATCATCGTGAATTCTTTCCAAAATATTACCTCCCCTGTGAGGGGGAATATAAAACTTAATTTTCATAAGCTCAGCAGAATTTGAATTTGTTTAGCAAACTTCATTTTACTCTGAGAATCATTTTGCAAGGAGATAAATAATTCGAATGAAAATGAAGACATTACTGTAATATCATAAAACGACTCCAGTGCCATAAAATAAAGCTAGTTTACAGAAACTTATGGGCTGCCATGTAAACATTCATAAGAAGGCACGGGGCGTAAATCTGCGTAGCTCTTGAGTGAAATACACGGGACCTTTATTATGCTAAAGGTTAGCCTCACTCATTTGATAAATCACTTGCAAGCACCCTTTACGCAAATGGCAGAGGCGAGAAAGTAAATTGATGCGAACAAATAGCACCGTTCCTGTGGCTATAAAAAAAGATGGACGACTTTTATGTGCAGGAGTAATCAAGTGAAATGTGACTCGGGCCCGACAGTGTGATTTAACCCTAGATTGAATTCGGCTGTGATCTAAAGCGGGGGGGATAAATAAAGAATAAGATATTGGGCATGAAAGTGAAAATGGTGAATGTGATTCAATATTCTTTTTATCAACGTAAGATGTAGAGTAAATACAGGCATTATCGAATTATCCAAGGTCCTTTAAATATACTCGGAGCATATTGTATATTTAAAGGACCTTGAAATTATCTTAACAGGAAAATACCGCATCGAAAGAACATAAATGTGTTTGTAATTTTTCTAGACTTCATATATCTTTTACACATATCTGCCAAACCGATTCAATACATATTTGCAGACATAGTTCTTACCTCTATAGCATTCTCTCTTTAACCGAAGGAAACTGATTACTCCCATACATTCTTGCAGAGAGATTCTCTCATCCATGCATGAATCAAATGTCCTAATCCTCCCTATCACATTACTTGCATGTTAAGATATTAATTCTGCAACTGTTGCCTGTCGGAACTGGTTTGCCATTAATACATTCACAACAGTATTTGATACTTTAACAACAGACCTTTATATCACGTTACTGACTGCAACTTCAGCATTATACCTCTGTTCTTTCATATGCTTATTACAATTTATCACATAATCACTGTACTGACACATAGTATCTGAAACCAGACGTTGCTGAGTTTTGAGGTAATGTTCAGTTCAGTGCGAGTTATCAGGTTGTTCAAGGCGAATATATAAAAATCAAAGTTCATATTCAAGCGAGTTCAAGCGAAGATGCAGTCCATTACTACCTTCGTACTACTCTCCTTGTAATTTAATACTTTTTTTCGTATTTATTAATCTATTTTTTTCTCTCTTTTTAATAAGTGAGATCTCTTCTTTCTACGTTTCCTTTTACCTCCTATTACTTATTCCTAATGAACACCATATTCTTCGTAAGCTTGAGTTTGAAGTCAGTGGCCACTTTGGTGGGTTTGTTCCATATGAATAGGGTTCATCCTCTGAATAATAATAACAATGATAATAATATAATGATAATAATAATAATAATATGGAATCTTACTTACACAGATCTATTCAGTGTTTTAAGGGCATGGACTCTTTCTGAGCATAAATTTTCACTCTCACATACCTGTATCTAGAATTGCTAGATAATCCTTCGAGTTTGCTTAAATCAAACTAGATTGCTCGCGCTACTGCTTTCGAAATCTTTCATATTAAATTTGCCTGTATATTCTATTAATTGTGGGGTAATATGGCATTCATTTCAAATTTTCTCACACTTAGTACTTCCTTCGAGTCGTGATTTTTTCCTTTAAACTCTGCTGAAGGTCTTGTTTTACAACGCCAGTGTATGTTGGCGAAGAAATCCACCTTACAAACTGATTAATTCTGCAAAACTGCAACTTGTGTCTAACAAAGCACTTATGCTAACAAGTTCATTCCTTCTACCAAGAGAAACTCATTCTTCCAAATAGCTCATGGATATAAAATACAATTTCTAAAAAAAATACTGACTGAACGGGGTCCATCATAATTATTCCCATAATCTACGCTTCTTGGAACGAAAAATAAGAACTCGAATATTACATTCGGAATATGTCCAGAGAAGTATTCGGCCAAGATTACTGCACACCCAACCCATTCTGACCACTCTGACCAAGCTAAATAAAGATCAAGTTACAATGAAACTTACCTTTATGTGACATTTATTGTCAGTGATTCTCAGCTGAAAACCCTGATTCACTATGGACGTCAGAAACCGCAGCTCTAATGTTTCGGAGTTCTGTTTACACCTCCTGGTAAAAGAGAGAGAAACAACAAAATAAATAGAAAAAATACATAGCATTTAATGATTTCCCAAGGGCCCTGTTAGGCAAACTAAAACCTGGAAATCTAATTTCCCCGGCGAGAGATTCTTTAGAAAGGGAAAGACAAGGAGCATGGAAATAAATGAATAAGTGATATGGGGTAGGGGTACGAAAGGTAAACAGTCGCCTGCGGTCATATATGGAATAATAGACAGCGTTTTATGTATTCTTGTCAGATGTAGGATAATTAAATTTTTTTCAGTCTTTCGCCACAAATTATTTACAATGAAGACTATTCATGTGTATTTTCCTTCAAAGATAATTAATTTTTTCAGTCTTTCACTACAAATTATTTACAATGAAGATTATTCATGTGTATTTTCCTTCAAAGATAATTAATTTTTTTCAGTCTTTCACTACAAATTATTTACAATGAAAACCATTCATATGTATATCCCATCAAATCTCCCCCATCCCCAGCCCCCCACTAAAAACCAAAAGCTTTAATTAATTGGGACAAAAAACACGATTTTTTTTTTTTTTTTTTTTACAAAATACAACCTTTCCATACGAAAATACATATAGCTGCCATAAATATATCATAAAATACGCTCTTTTCATTACAATGTTGTAAAATCCCAAATCATTATATGATACAAACGTGATTACAATGATGAACATAAAATGTATTTTTCAATGGAATAATTCTATGCCAGAGAAACGTTTTTAATTGGAAAAAAACAACACTTTCAAGATAAAATATACGTGGCAGATTATAATCGTATACAGATGTAATCTTTCCATACGAAAATACATACAGACAGCTGTCATAAATACACCATAAAATAATGTAACTGTTACTAACGAAGAAAATCAAATATATTTATTAATGTATCTATGCCAAAGAAACCTTTGTAATTAGGACAAAAAAAAAAACTTTTTTTAGGTCAAATATATGTTGCAGTTTATAATCGTACACAGATGTAATCTTTCCATACGAGAGTATATACAGATAGCTGCCATAAATATACCATAAAATAATATAACAGTGAATTACTAATGAAGGAAAACAAATATATTCATTAATGGAATGAATCAAAGCCCAAGCAAACGCTTTAATTAGGAAAAAAGAAAAAAGAAATGCGACTTTTTAAAGACACCTTGGCAGACAGAAGTAACAACTTCCTGAGCCCATTTTATGAAGCGAAAATTCCCATCTTCGCTTCTCGAGTCATTAAGAGATTAGAGATTTCGCTGCTGCGATAATTTCTTCGCTCGATGGAGGCTCAGAGAAGTGGGTCGTTAGCAGTTAGGGGGGGTGGGGTGGGCGAAAGACAGGTAAATTAGGTGGGAAAAATGAATAACGAAGTAAATATGCCGTGAAACGAACGAATTATATAATGCAAGCATTTCAAACGTATTTAAGAAAGCGTTTAAATTGACGTGAGAGGTTAGGGTAAGGCAGGAAAGTTACCAAATAAGAGCACTTTAAAGTAATTCAATTAATAAATGCACTGAAAACTTTTTGACCTTGAGAAAAATATCATAAACTATCTTAATTCAACAGAGGCAGTAATTAGAAAGTCACGGCCATGTGAAGATTAACCTATTAATGAGGAATAATAAAACAAAATAGCATAAATACACTGAAATAATGAAATACTTTGATAATAGAAAGATTGAGAGTAGTATATTAAGCATCTTCTTAACCGTAAGGTTGAGGCTAATTCCCAAATAATTAACCGATTTCCAATGTTGTCTTCAAAAACGGTTTATTATTATTTTGTTTAATTAGATTGTTAGGTATTATCTATTAACTAATATTTTTTCTTTTTTGTGCAAGAATCTCGAAAAGTGTAATGGAAGTATATTACGAAATACTTTCTTAAAATGTCATCAAACTATCTATTTTGTTATATGTAATAAATACCTGCTTGCTTTAGTTATTATAACATTTCTACTCCCATGGACACTGTAGAGCAATTTATTGTTCATCTCTCTCTCTCTCTCTCTCTCTCTCTCTCTCTCTCTCTCTCTCTCTCTCTCTCTCTCTGTGTATGTATTACATTAAACTTTAAGGATAAAAACTGAACTGATTGATGGAATTTTTCATTCTTTAAAAGCAAACTCAATTTATTATGAGTTATGTTTGAGTACAGATTATAATTCCTTCGATATTATTGCCAAAAAGGGTATATTTTATTCAGTAAGAAAGCGAGGAAACCCCTGTATATCAAGATGACAGATAAGAAGCAATTCATTTATGACACCCTTCGTGCAGGCACTTTCTCTCTCTCTCTCTCTCTCTCTCTCTCTCTCTCTCTCTCTCTCTCTCGTGCCTTCATTATCTTGTCATTTCCCCCTCTATTTTCTGGGTTATTGCAGCCTCCACCTTGAGAAGAGGGAATTATTGTTGTGAAATTTTAAGTGTTCTAATGATCCAAGAAGCGGAAATTATACACACTGTGTTTGCTTAATGATTTGGATTTCTCTTATATACTTCAAAGCATTTTTCTGAAGGTGTAGGTATGATTCTAAGAATAATTTTCGTTTACTCAGGTAATAAGCCTAAAAACTATATTTTTTTGTTTTGTTGGGAGGGGGGCGGGGCGGGGTAGGAAAAGCCTAGTCTGAAAAAGGACTTTTCCCGTTGAGTTAAAGATACAGAATTTTAGGATAGGATATTTATGATATATTTATTAGACTGAAAATTCGAGTAAGCTGGAGGTCGGATCACGCCTTGCTACCTTTAATCTAAAAAAAAAAAAATCATCGGTTATGTCCTCTCACTAACAATTTCTTTGTTCATTGTAAGTCCACGTAGCTTCTATTTTATTGTCTTTTCCGGTCTTATTTCTTTTTTAGTTCCACGTTGGCCGAGTGCATTTCGCACTCGGCTACCATTCCGGTGGTCCGAAGTTCGATTCTCGGCTCGGCCAAAGCGGAACCAAAGTAATTTGTTTCTGGTGATAGAAATTCATTTCTCGATACAATGTGGTTCGGATCCGACAATAAGCTGTAGGTTCCGTTGCTAGGTAACCAATTGGTTCCTAGTCACGCAAAAATATATCTAATCCTTCGGGCCAGCCCTAGGGGAGCTGTTAATCAGCTCAGTGGTCTGGTAAAACTAAGATATACTTAATTTAGCTTTTCAGGTATTTTTACACCTCGAGAATATTTCAATGAACCTAATTTTTGTTATAAGTTCTGACTGTGCTTTAAAAATTTTTCACAAACTAGCAATACTACGGAAGCTGTTAAACATTTAGATAATTAATCACTATGGAACGATTTTTCTAATAAAAAATTATGGCTACCAGCTCTAATTTTCCTCACCAGCATTAGACGGCTTAAAAAATTTCTTTAGATACAAGACGGAACATTGATAATAGTTATCGTATACTAATCTCGTAACTCTGCTAACGGACGTTAAGTTTAACTATTCTCTTTGTAAAAGAATATATTTACACATAAATAGGAGCAGGATTTAGAAAATATGAATTAATACTCAATATTTCTAATGTAAGTAATTAACACTTGCTAAAACGACTTTTAGAATGAGCCTCTCTCTCTCTCTCTCTCTCTCTCTCTCCTCTCTCTCCATATATATTCCATCTAATAAAAGCAGCCCATAAAAACACCAAAATATAGAGAAAAAAGTACTATATTTCAGAGACTGCTGTCTCCCTCTTCAGTAGATGAATGAGAAAAGTTTACAGAAAAGGTGGTATTTATACCAAGAGGTCCATCCACAGACAAGCCAATTTAGGTCACCCCCACTGATAATCTTCCTTTAATCTTCGTAAGTGTTGGTTGAATGAAAACCTTGTTGATCATATCTGAAATCCATGCTCCTTTTGAGATGTTCATTACCTGCCTCTCTTTTATAGCAGCAACTGCCGGTACAAGAGTCAAATGATGGATCTGTCTTAATAAAAGAGAGGCAGGTAATGAACATCTCAAAAGGAGCATGGATTTCAGATATGATCAACAAGGTTTTCATTCAACCAACACTTACGAAGATTAAAGGAAGAGATTATCAGTGGGGGTGACCTAAATTGGCTTGTCTGTGGATGGACCTCTTGGTATAAATACCACCTTTTCTGTAAACTTTTCTCATTCATCTACCTGAAGAGGGAGACAGCAGTCTCTGAAATATAGTACTTTTATCTCTATATTTTGGTGTTTTTAAGGCTCCTTTTATTAAGATATATATATACATATAGATATTTATATATATGTGTGTGTACATATATATGTATTACACTTTTCTCAATATATATATATATATATATATATATATATGATAATATATATATATATATATATATATATATGTACTTGTGTGTGTGTGTGTGTGCCTCAGGACCTGTACTTGGATTCACAGAGTTTTTGATAGTGTTGGGAGAAGCTGAGGAGAAGAGCCAATCATCACAGACTTCTCTGAAAAAGATTTACTACTATTCCCACTTCATCTATTCCCTTTTGTTTACACATAAAGGAAAAATAAAACTTTTATTTTTTTGGTGATTTCCCCGGGGTTCTCTTTCAGGATAACTAAACCAAGAAAATTCAATTTCCTATTTTGGAAACTCGTTAGTCAAGAAATAGAAAAAAATGGAGAGAGAGAGAGAGAGAGAGAGAGATAGAGAGAGAGAGAGAGAGAGAGAGAGAGAGAGATGATTGCTTTTCAACCTTTTTCTTTTTTTCCATCTTGTTGGCGTTATGAGATTTCTTTTGCAATCCTGTGAAAACTCTTTCATAAATGTATTAAAATTTTCCATGTAAGTATTTTGCAAAAATTGATATTTGTAAATATATCACTAATTCGTTAACCAACGCGTTTACCAATAATACCTGCGTACTAATTGGTTATCGATTATTATTATTATTATTATTATTATTATTATTATTATTATTATTATTATTATTCAGATGGGCACCCTATTCAATGGTACAAGACCACAGGGGCCACTGACTTGAAATTAAAGCTTCCAAAGAATATGGTGCTTATTAGAGAGAATTAACAGAAGATAGTGGGTAACAAAAAGAAATAAAAGAGAAAGATCACTTATCAAAAATAAAAAATAAGTTAACTTGACAATAATCAAAATAAAAAAACGTCAGGACAACTTTACTTTGTATCAACAATCTTTGGCACTCTCTCTCTCTCTCTCTCTCTCTCTCTCTCTCTCTCTCTCTCTCTCTCTCTCTCTCTTTTAGCACCCCTACACCAAAGCAAAATGGTAGTGACGAGACTCCTGGACAGAAATGAGCAATACCACAGATACCTCGATGCAAATTCTTTTGTCTGGTAAAACCATATATGAAAAATATCTTTTGCTGACAGGGAATTTTTCAGATTCACGAAGCTCAAAACGAATTCGCGGATATCAAGATGGAAATTGATTTCGTTCTTTTTTACCGAATCGTCCGTGATTTCAGATGATTTCTTATTGCGTTTCGCAAGGAGAGGAATTCGCGACATTACGAAAATCGTAATGCACTCTAAAAATAGCCCATCAGCTCAACGACTCTTAATGAACTCTTATCACGCAACCGGCAGTTTCTTATTTCACATTAATCTCTCCGAAGGTCTTTTTTTATATATATTTTTCTCCTAACTACGAAAAGTTATTTATAAACGTCCAGACTGAAATGCTGTTTGGAAATGTATTATCCTTGGTGTGCATACAAAAATGACAGTCTCGATCTCTTACTGAGGACAATTTTTCACTCTGACAAAAATGGAGTAAATATGGTGCCAGATGTGTGCAATAGTTGCTTCATAAAGGGAAATGTTATTTGCTTTTTCGTATATGTCCACAGCTATACCAAGACAAAAATCCTTCCTACACCATTTAAGTACTATACCACCCAGTCGAAAAGGACGACTGTGATAGGGCAAAAAAAAATGATTAAATAAAATAAATAAATATATAAAGAAATGAAACAACAAAGTAAAAAATAATAATAATAATAATAACAATAGCACAAGTCACTAAAAAGGTGGAAAACTCGACAATAGTGTAAATAGAAATACATATTATTATACACATTTCTAATATATATTTACATTTTCCTACCAATAGTAATAAAAACATAGGAGTCATTTCATCGCGAATACAGTAATCAAAGAGTGGCCAAAAAAACAAAAAATATCTATTTCCTCATAACGGAAAATATTCACCATTTACGTCTTGCGCTCGCGGAAAAAAATCCCTTCCTCTTAATTGAAAGAAACAGAAAACATGCATCACATTCGAAAAGATTTGCTGAACGGTAAAATGTGTCATCATTTCCTTGTGGGAGAACCTATCTTTCTTTCATCCATTTGGGCCACTGGGGAGGAGGGGAGGAGGCTGAGGAGGAGGAGGAGAGGATGAAGAGGATGAGGAGAAGGGGGAGGGGTTCCAAAAATACCGGGCCAATAACCAACGGGGAAGCCAATCAGCGAAAGAAAAGGGAGGACTGAGCGATGGAACAAAAGAAAGAATATCAAACAATCCAGGGAAATAGAGGCTTAAGGGCAAGAAGGATATTGGAATTTATATGACTCGTATTCGCCTGGTTGTTGTTGCCACGTAGGATTTATGATGCGTTTATTTGGATTGACTTCTCGTTGTTTGCTGCTTTTTTTTTGTCTTGTTTTTGTTTCATTCCCTCGTTAGGATTTCTCTTATTGACGCTTATATTCCTGGTTCCTTATTCGTTATGGCATACTGCACCTATGGTTCTGATAGCTAGCATTTTCTTGTTCTATAAATATATATATATATATATATATATATGATATATATATATATATATATATATATATATATATATATATATATTAATATATATATATATATATATAATATATTATATATATATATATATATATATATATATATATATATATATATATATGTGTGTGTGTGTGTGTGTGTGTGTGTGTGTGTGTATGTATAATATATTATATTATATATATATATATATATATATATATATATATATATATATTATCTTTTACAGTAATTATATTTAAATACGGACAATTACATATAATTTTCGGATGATAATTAGATTTAAATAAAGACGAACCACCATTCTTCAGCAGCAATGGACATCCTGATAATTATTCATTACTTTTCATATTTCCAGTGTCCTACTTACTGGGATGGCAGACTTCATATAACATACTATATGGCTGTAATAAAGATACGGTTACATTAATCAGTCCTGAAGAGCATGCACCTACTACTGAACCAAACTGAAAATTAAATCTAGTACAATAAAAGTTCGAATTATGTTATAGTCTTACATTGCAAAATGTTGTTCTTCTCTCGTGTGGAAATAACGCCATGGCAATTAATTATTAATAGGGGTAGGATTATCAGTCATTGTAAGTATTTGAGTAAAGGGAATGTAAACATCAATAATAAAATCAACACGAGACTCGCCTAAGACACCTCGAAATAAAGAGGAAGGAAGAAGCAGAAAAATGCCGCTTTTAAAATAAATGAAATTACCCTAAATATAACTTTTCTATCCACGACATGACGTGAAGAGTGCCCTAAATATAACATTTCTATCTACATGACGTTAAGAGTGTTGTTATCACTTAACGATTTACTGGTCTCATGTTAACCTCATATCGATTATAGTTATCATTATTATTATTATTATTATTATTATTATTATTATTAGTGTCATTATTATTCAGTAGATGAAACCTATTCATATGAGCCCATGCCCACAGGGGCCACTGACTTGGTTTTGAAGAAGTGAATTACAGAAAGAAGAGATCGTCCTTATCAAAAAAGAAAATAACATTAATAAATAGATAAACAGAAGCAAAAAAGGATTGAAAAGCGAGAATGAAAGTAAGCTAGGTAGTTCATATTCATCGTACCTCTATAAAAGATAATCACATATTTGTTAACCCGTTTAACTGTTCTGTATGTCTGGGATTGACATGGCGGAAAATTTTTATATTTTCGGGTGTTTATGAGTTTGACGTTTTGTGTTTATCGGTTCACTGTGACGTACGAGAGACTGAAATAACATCGAATGTATTAGTTATGGTCATCACTTTGATCGTGATAAATGTATAGACAGATTGATTATTGGAAAATTGCTGCATATAAGCTATGAATTACAACCACGAGATTCTAAATAATAACAATAAAAATAATAATAATAATAATAATAATAAAATAATAATAATAATAATAATAATAATAATAATAAAATAATAAAATACTATAATAAACATTATTATTATTATTATTACTTATTATTATTATTATTATTATTATTATTATTATTATTATTATAAATCTGTAACTAAAGTAAAAGAGACTAGAGGAAGGAATTAGAGAACGGAAAAATAATAAAATAAGAAAAACTAATTTCTTAAACTGTAGTAATAGCAATTGTTAGTGTTGGTCGAGTACTGGAAACAAAAGGAAACTTTTAAATTATAGATATACAAAGGCCAATTCTCGCTTTTGGGGAATAAAAGTGAATATTTACGGGGGGCAACGAACCCTCCCAGTGACCTGTGAATAACACCGCAACATTAAAAGGGAGTAACCTAATTTCCACTGTCTCATAGGACCACTTACCGAACTAAGTAAGTTGCGGTGCAGTAGAAAGTTCTAAATGCTTCCAACTCTCTCTCTCTCTCTCTCTCTCTCTCTCTCTCTGAGAGCCACTGAGTTACGCAACAACTTTAGAAATAAATATCTTGTTGATGTTTACTTATTTCACGTTTAGGTGTCTTCTTTTGGGGAAAAGAATTTGGGACAATAAATACTTTTTTTTTTCGTCTCTCCATCCGCACTTTTCCAGTCCGCCCTCGGATCTTATAAACTACTGAGGCTAGAGTGCTACAAATTGGCACGTTGATCATCCACCCTCCAACCATCGAACGTACCAAATTGCAGCCCTATAGTCCAAGTAGCGTTTATTCTATTTAAGGGTAAAGTTACCCATAATCGTGTGTCTGGCAACGATATAGGCCAGGTCACCACCAGGCCACGGTTGAAGATTCATGGGGCGCAGCTCTTACAGCATTATACCTAGACCACCAAAAGATATCCGTATTTCCGATGGCCTAGATTATACGCTGTACAGAAAACTCGGTTTCTTCGGCGCATTTCTGAATTTGTTCAATATATTATTTTCCATAAGTTTAATCGTGATTAAAGGGCATCATTATTATATTCTACAGCTTTCCAATATTGTCAATTAGTAATATATGGATTATGTTGAATAACATTAATAATACATTTTAAAACCTCGCAAAGCCGCAATTATTAATCGAACGGTAATATTCACTAATATTATTAACGCATTACAAAACCCTACCGAAGCGTCATTTAATATTCGTTTATGGCTAATGTTTTGTATTTTCCATGTTTCACGAGTAATGTTACATTATTCTACAAAAACCGTTTTGTTAACTGTGCATATAAAATAAGTAACGAACCGAAGTGTTTATAGCTGTTGAAATGCAAGACTTAAGAAAATAATAAAATCTACGTGACGTAATATACTCAGGAAAGATCACATTATATAAAAATGAATCTTATGCATGCAAATCTAGAGAACAGAATCATTCGAGTTCCATCTCCAGGATTACAGATACACATACACACATACATACATACATACATACATACAGACACATACACACACACACACACACACACACACACATATATATATATATTATATATATATATATATATATATATATATTCGTCTGGGTTGATAAGAGTGTTTATTGTCAACATAGACAGGCAGAGATTAAATACACATATTCACAATCTTATTCTTTCTTTAATACACTCTTGCATATATATATATATATATATATATATATATATATTATATATATATATATATATATATATATATATTCGCCTGGGTTGATAAGAGTGTTTATTGCCAACATAGTCAGGGCAGAGATTAACTACACATATTCACAATCTATTCTCTCCTTAATACACTCTTGCAATATATATATATATATAAATCAAGAAAAATGTATTAAAGAGATAATAAGCTCCTTTATTTGTATACTGCCTCAGTATGTCCGTGTTGGCGACAGCCAATCTTTTCAAATCAGACGAAGACTTGAGTATGAAATAAACTAGTTTTTTTTCGAAGGAAAGTTTAATTCCTCACACTACATTGTCACGAAATTCGAAGGAGAGAAACATTGCAGATCATTGCCAAAAGGGAACCTCACCAAGAAGCGAATTGAACTGTGATTTTTACGGGATTGGGAGGCGAATAAATGTGACACTCAGTTAAAACTAAGGTGATCCGTCGTAATGAACGATGCCAATATGCAGATGGAATGTCCCAAGACACGGAAAACTTTTTCCCAAACGTCAGCGTTTTCCTGGAAGTGAATCTTGGGGTCTGATTAAAACAGCTGATCGTAAATTCCTTCTTATTTTACTGTTGGAAAAACTGCATTAGTTTTGTAAAGACGTATAATAATAATATTAATAATAATAATAATAATAATAATAATAATAATAATAATAATAATAATAATAATAATAATAATAATAATAATAATAATAATAATAATAATGACAAAAGTACTACAGAAGATGGATGCCGGGTACCAACTCAAGAAAAGAGGCAACAAAATCAACCATCTGATGTTCATGGACGACATCAAGCTGTATGGTAAGAGCATCAAGGAAATAGATACCCTAATCCAGACTGTAAGGATTGTATCTGGGGACATCAGAATGGAGTTTGGAATAGAAAAATGTGCCTTAGTCAACATACAAAAAGGCAAAGTAACGAGAACTGAAGGGATAAAGCTACCAGATGGGAGCAACATCAAACACATAGGTGAGACAGGATACAAATACCTGGGAATAATGGAAGGAGGAGATATAAAACACCAAGAGATGAAGGACACGATCAGGAAAGAATATATGCAGAGACTCAAGGCGATACTCAAGTCAAAACTCAACGCCGGAAATGATAAAAGATAAAAGCCAAACACATGGGCAGTGCCAGTAATCAGATACAGCGCAGGAATAGTTGGAATGGACGAAGGCAGAACTCCGCAGCATAGATCAGAAAACCAGCAAACAAATGACACTACACCCAAGAGCAAATACGGACAGACTGTACATAACACGAAAGGAAGGAGGGAGAGGACTACAAAGTATAGAGGACTGCGTCAACATCGAAAACAGAGCACTGGGGCAATATCTGAAAACCAGTGAAGACGAGTGGCTAAAGAGTGCATGGGAAGAAGGACTAATAAAAGTAGACGAAGACCCAGAAATATACAGAGACAGGAGAAAGACAGAAAGAACAGAGGACTGGCACAACAAACCAATGCACGGACAATACATGAGACAGACTAAAGAACTAGCCAGCGATGACAATTGGCAATGGCTACAGAGGGGAGAGCTAAAGAAGGAAACTGAAGGAATGATAACAGCGGCACAAGATCAGGCCCTAAGAACCAGATATGTTCAAAGTATGATAGACGGAAATAACATCTCTCCCATATGTAGGAAGTGCAATACGAAAAATGAAACCATAAACCACATAGCAAGTGAATGCCCGGCACTTGCACAGAACCAGTACAAAAAGAGGCATGATTCAGTGGCAAAGCCCTCCACTGGAGCCTGTGCAAGAAACATCAGCTACCTTGCAGTAATAAGATGGTACGAGCACCAACCTGAGGGAGTGATAGAAAACGATCAGGCAAAGATCCTCTGGGACTATGGTATCAGAACGGATAGGGGTGATACGTGCAAACAGACCAGACGTGACGTTGATTGACAAAGTCAAGAACAAAGTATCACTCATTGATGTCGCAATACCATGGGACACCAGAGTTGAAGAGAAAGAGAGGGAAAAAATGGATAAGTATCAAGATCTGAAATAGAAATAAGAAGGATATGGGATATGCCAGTGGAAATCGTACCATACTCATAGGAGCACTAGGCACGATCCCAAGATCCCTGAAAAGGAATCTAGAAAAACTAGAGGCTGAAGTAGCTCCAGGACTCATGCAGAAGAGTGTGATCCAGAAACGGCACACATAGTAAGAAAAGTGATGGACTCCTAAGGAGGCAGGATGCACCCGGAACCCCACACTATAAATACCACCCAGTCGAATTGGAGGACTGTGATAGAGCGAAAAAAAAAAAAAAAAAAAAAAAATAATAATAATAATAATAATAATAATAATAATAATAGTAGTAGGAAATATAGCCAGTAACTACAGGCCTATCACCTGCCTACCAATAAATGTGGAAGTTACTAACAGGTATCATCAGTGAAATGCTATACAACTACCTAGAGGAGACAAACACCATCCCCCCCACCAACAGGAAAGGCTGCAGAAGGAAGTGTAGGGGCGGGCAAACAAAAGACCAGCTCCTGATAGACAAAATGGTAATGAAGAACAGTAGGAGAAGGAAAACCAACCTAAGCATGGCATGGATAGACTATAAGAAAGCCTTCGATATGATACCACACACATGGCTAATAGAATGCCTGAAAATATATGGGGCAGAGGAAAATACCATCAGCTTTCTCAAAAATACAATGCGCAACTGGAATACAATACTTACAAGCTCTGGAATAAGACTAGCAGAGGTTAATATCAGGAGAGGATCTTCCAGGCGACTCACTGTCCCCACTACTCTTCGTAGTAGCCATGATTCCATGACACAAAAGTACTGCAGAAGATGGATGCCGGGTACCAACTCAAGAAAAGAGGCAACAGAATCAACCATCTGATGTTCATGGACGACATCAAGCTGTATGGTAAGAGCATCAAGGAAATAGATACCCTAATCCAGACTGTAAGGATTGTATCTGGGGACATCAGGATGGAGTTTGGAATAGAAAAATGCGCCTTAGTCAACATACAAAAAGGCAAAGTAACGAGAATGAAGGGATAAGGCTACCAGATGGGAGCAACATCAAACACATAGATGAGACAGGATACAAATACCTGGGAATAATGAAGGAAGGAGATATAAAACACCAAGAGATGAAGGACACGATCAGGAAAGAATATAGCAGAGACTCAAGGCGATACTCAAGTCAAAACTCAACGCCGGAATATGAATAAAAGCCATAAACACATGGGTCAGTGGCGCCAGTAATCAGATACAGCGCAGGAATGTGGAATGGACGAAGGCAGAACTCCGCAGCATAGATCAGAAAACCAGGAAACATATGACAATACACCAAAGCACTACACCCAAGAGCAATACAGACAGACTATACATAACACGAAAGGAAGGAGGGAGAGGACTACTAAGTATAGAGGACTGCGTCAACATCGAAAACAGAGCACTGGGCAATATCTGAAAACCAGTGAAGACGAGTGGCTAAAGAGTGCATGGAAGAAGGACTAATAAAAGCAGACGAAGACCCAGAAATATACAGAGACAGGAGAAAGACAGAAAGAACAGAGGACTGGCACAACAAACCAATGCACGGACAATACATGAGACAGACTAAAGAACTAGACAGCGATGACACATGGCAATGGCTACAGAGGGGAGAGCTAAAGAAGGAAACTGAAGGAATGATAACAGGCACAAGATCAGGCCCTAAGAACCAGATATGTTCAAAGTACGATAGACGGAAATAACATTTCTCCCATATGTAGGAAGTGCAATACGAAAGTGAAACCATAAACCACATAGCAAGTGAATGCCCGGCACTTGCACAGAACCAGTACAAAAAGAGGCATGATTCAGTAGCAAAAGCCCTCCACTGGAGCCTGTGCAAGAAACATCAGCTACCTTGCAGTAATAATGGTACGAGCACCAACCTGAAGGAGTGATAGAAAACGATCAGGCAAAGATCCTCTGGGACTATGGTATAGAACGGATAGGGTGATACGTGCAAACAGACCAGACGTGACGTTGATTGACAAGGTCAAAGAAGAAGTATCACTCATTGATGTCGCAATACCATGGGGTACACCAGAGTTGAAGAGAAAGAGAGGGAAAAATTGGATAAGTATCAAGTCTGAAAATAGAAATAAGAAGGATATGGATATGCCGTGGGAAATCGTACCCATAATCATAGGAGCACTAGGCACGATCCCAAGATCCCTGAAAAGGAATCTAGAAAAACTAGAGGCTGAAGTAGCTCCAGGGCTCATGCAGAAGAGTGTGATCCTAGAAAACGGCACACATAGTAAGAAGAGTGATGGACTCCTAAGGAGGCAGGATGCAACCCGGAACCCCACACTATAAATACCACCCAGTCGAATTGGAGGACTGTGATAGAGCAAAAAAAAAAAAAAAAAAAAAAAATAATAATAATAATAATAATA
>NC_061087.1:24947033-24952033 GCF_015104395.2 Macrobrachium nipponense | reverse complement strand
GTGCTTTCCTTATTTTTCCTGGTATAGTTTTGGGCACTATTAATCTACCTCTGCTTGCTCTTTCTGATATTTTTAGTTCCATGATATTTTCTGCTATTCCTTCTATCTGTTTCCATGCCTGAATTAATCAAATATGTAGTCCGTCTCTTCTTCCTTCTAGACTATATCATTTTAGTATCTTTTCCCAGTAGGTCAAGGTCTTTAACTTCTTCTATTCTAGCTGTAAAGGACCTTTGCACACTCTCTATTTGAGCAATATCCTTGTTTTGATAGTGTGGGTACCATATCATATTGCAATATTCAAGTGGACTACGAACATAGTTTTATAAAGCATAATCATGTGTTCAGCTTGTTGTTTTGAAGTGCCGTAACAACATTCCCATTTTTGCTTTACATTTGCCAACAGAATTGCTATTTGATCATTGCATAACATGTTCCTATTCATCACACACCAAGGTCTTTAACTGCTTCCTTATTTGTGATTGTCTCATTATTATGTCCCCTATATGCATATAGCTTTCTTTCTCTGTCCTCCATAATTTCATGATTCAAAATTTATCAGAGTTAATACCATCCTATTTACCTCTGCCCAATCATATACTTTGTTAAGGTCTCTTTGTAGAGCGTTCCTATCTTCATCACAAGTTAATTTCTCTACTTATTCTTGTGTCATCTGCGAAACTACTCACTACCGAATCCTTAACATTACTGTCTATGTCTTCAATCATAATAACAAACAGTATTGCAGCTAACACCGTACCTTGCGCACACCGGATATTACCTTGGCTTCATCCGATTTCTCGTTTTCGTTTGCAATAACTATCTGTTTTCTGTTGTGTAAAATTCTTTTAACCATCTTCCTACTTTATCCACGATATTGTGTTTTCTAATTTTCTTCGCTAATATATTATGGTCTACTTTGTCAAAAGCTTTTGCAAAGTCTAAATAAACCACATCTGTTTCATTTCCGCTTTTCATATTTTTGAATATGTTCTCACGGTGGACTAACAGTTGGGTTGTGTACTTTTTCCGGGTACGAAACCATGTTGTCCTTTATTAAACAAATTATTTTTTATTAAATGTTTCATAATATTTTTTCTTCATTACCCTTTCATACACTTTCATAATATGTGATGTTAGACTCACAGGCCTATAATTACTTGCCTCTAGTCTTGATCCACTTTTGAAAGTAGGGGTAATATATGCTAATTTGTGCTCATCATAAATCTTGCCTGTATCTACACTTTGTCCTTAATAATATTGCAAGTGGCTTTGCGATAGAATGAACTACTTTCTTTAACAAAATAGCAGGCACTCATCAGGCCCTGCAGCAGCTCCCATTTTAATTTCATTAATAGCCTGCACAATATCAGCTTCATTAATCATCTATGTCAGCTAAATATTCACTATTTTCATCCCTTACTTCTATATCATTATCTTCATTATCTATTCTAGGGGTGAATTCTCTCTTATATCATTCTGCCAATATGTTGCAAATTTCCTTTTTTCATTCGTTTAATCTCCCTTCAATTCTTAGAGGGGGGCCTATTTCTATTCCTCTTTTATTCATCTTCTTTTCGCATAAGAGTATAAGTAGGTTTGGGATTTTGCTTGATATTTAATAGGGTTTTTTCTTCCAAGTCCCGTTTTTCATTTTCTTTTGAGTTGTATAATCTTTTGTTCTGCATTTTCTATCTTACTTTTTAGTTCTATAACTTTCCATGCATTTTTTCTTTTGCAAGACCTTTTTTCCACTTTTCTGATTTTCTGGAACAAGATCCTTCTGTCTCTTGGTATGCATGACTGATGTTTTACTTTTCTTCTTCGGTATATATTTATCCACTATTTTCTCTAATATTTTATATAATATCTTTGTATTTACCTTTATTTTGTCATCACTTACGAAAATGTTATCCCATCTTTGTTTAATTCTTCATTTATTTCCTGACCATTTTATATTTTTACTGTAGAAGTTGTATTTTCCATATCCTTCCCACTTTTTAATTTCTTGCTTATCTCTGTTTTCACTTGCTTTGGAATGGACTGTTAATTCTATGACATTATGGTCTGAAATACTCGCATTATAAACTATTATTTCTTTAACATAATTCATCTCGTTCACAAATACTAGGTCTAAAGTATTTTCCTTTCTTGTTGGCAGGTGATTTATTTGTTGAATGTTGTATTCTGTAGCATATCTAATAGCTTTTCGAATTGCCTCTTATCTTCTGCACTAACTATTACTCTCTTTTTTATATGTATAAAGTACATCCACAATCTCCATTAGTTCTTTCCAGTCTACGAAAGGAAAGTTGAAGTCTCCAGATAGGAGAATAGTCCAGTCCTGTGATTTCTACATATATCATCCAATTTTTCTATTATTAAGTCAAACTCTTTAGTATTAGGAGGTCTATATATTACTACTATTCAATTAATTTTTCAGATTCAAATTCTACCGCTATTAGTTCACATTCTGAGTTACTATATTTCTCATATATTTTTCCTTGTTTTTTTTTGTCTTTCCCATATATTGCGGTTCCCCCTTGATTCCTATTTTTTCTATCTGATCTATAAGTTTGGAACCCTTTTATTTGATCATCATTCCCAGTCTCTTGGGAATACCAGGTTTCATTATATTCTTATATCTATTTTCTTTTCAATTTGGGTTAGTTCTTCTAAGTACTCTATTTTTCTTTTTGAGTTACTCGTAACTAAACCCTGCGCATTCATCACTATGATGGTTTGTGTGTTTTCTCCTTCATTTAATATTGGTAATAATATGGATTTTCCCATGTCTCTTTCCTGTTCTGGTATGTTGTTCTTTTTTTCATTTCCAGAAAATTCTGACATTAAAAAATCCAACTTTTCCATAATATTTGTTCTTCCTTCATCATAATTAATTCATTTTGTGTCTGAATCTGCAATTTTCTCCATATCTGCAATATCCTCCCTTGCATAATAAAAACAGTTATTATCTCTTGAGTAGAATCTTGGAGCTGATGCATTGAAATTTTTTTGCTGACACCTCTGCATATCTCGTTGATGGCTTGCTTTTTTCTTTTACCTGATATTCTTCATTCCTCTCTTTATTTGTTTCTTTCTTATTTTGGATTTTATTACTTGATTGGTTATTTATTTGATTATTTTTCATGGCTACAGGGTGCATATATTTACATTTTTGTCGAACTTACATTCTTTCCTTCTTTTAGGTTTTTGCATATTTTTGGATGTAGATCTCTGCAACCATCCTCATATCCATCTAGGTATGCACATTTACCATATATTTCATAGTTGTGACATAACCTTAGGATGTTTGTAGTAACATTTTTCTCCAAATCTGCAATTCCCTCTCTTTTCAAAAGGTTGCAGACTTTGTCTTTTTTGTATATTCCTTTTTTCCTCTTTCCCGTCATTGTGTAGATCTGGGTAGAGCCTCTTCGGCATTTTCTTTTGGTGTTGTCATATCGTAATTTATTTCTTCGTAGGTATGCTGCTTTATAGCCTCATATGTAGTATCAATGAGTATCTCTGCATCCATACTTTTATCTTGTTCTTTGTTTTCCTTATCTTTTTCTGTCATTTCAGTTTTGTTACTTCTCTACGTTTTCCTCTTCTTCTTCTTCTTCTTCCTTCTCTTCCTCTTCTTCTTCTTCTTCATCCTCAACTATTTGTACATTCAATCTTGATTTAATAACATTGTCTATCCATGGTAGACATGTTGAGCAAAAAATTCTTGTGTCTTTTCTCATATCTTGCATTACCTCAGCACACTGTGGATGGGTCGGAATGTTGCATGCAGCACATTTTATGATTTTAGGTGTTGGATTAACTATGCTATACCACACCTTACACAGTTTACATGCTTTTGGCATTCTTTTTTCATAATGCATCAATTAGGATATTCACAAGGTTCACTTTATTTAATTCATTTTCTTTGTCGGAATATGTTGATTATGTATATTTTCTTTATGAGTCTCTTGACCACTTGGATTTTATTTGGAACTTCTTCATATTTTCAAGATGTTTTCAGTTGATTTGTTCCAGTTTGAAGGATTGTATCCTTCTAATATATCTATGAATGCTTTTGTATCTTTTGGTTAGGACTGTTGCTGATTTCATATATCAGAAATGCCAGTTACCCTTCCTGCTACCTCATCGTATTGCGAATCTGCAAGCAAGCTAAATCTCGCCATTTTTTTCCACAGTTGGAACTTACTGCCATCTTGTTCTGCATTTACAGTATTTCACTTGGTAAACTAACTTAGCAGACGCTTATCCTACTATTTTCACACTAATCTTATCACCGATAGTTCACGAACACTTCTAGATATTTCTCAAATTCTAGACGTATGTTAAACTTGTGATATCTGTTGATTAATCTGACTTCGCGCAGGAACGTCTCACCAAGTAAGATGACTACTACTACTACGAGAGAGAGAGAGAGAGAGAGAGAGAGAGAGAGAGAGAGAGAGAGAGAGAGAGAGAGAGAGAGAGAGAGAGAGAGAGAGAGAGAGAGAGAGAGATATATAAAAGAAGAGAACTATTAAGGCAAACATTTAACTTTACTTCCAGGAGAAGTATTATTCAACTTCAGCCGAAACTGATTATCATAAACAGAGAGAGAGAGAGAGAGAGAGAGAGAGAGAGAGAGAGAGAGAGAGAGAGATTAGGTGTGCGGAAAGTTAGTGAAGATGTTCCTTTGACGTTACGATTGCTTAAAGGTATTTCATTACAGACATTTGTGCGTTTAACGTCGTTTTTATAAGCACAAATATGTTGCAATGCCATATTGTAACGAATAATAGTACCGGCTGGACGAAGACGCATTAAAAACAGCTACCCCTTCGAAGGATTAGGTTGAGAAGAAGAAGGAGATGAAGAAGAAGTATAATAGTATTCCAATCTCATCATATCAAATGACTGCAAGTATAGCTTAAAAAAGTTCTAAATCTTTGTGGGAAATTATCTTCTTTAATTAGGAATTTTATATATATATATAT
>NC_061087.1:24919533-24937033 GCF_015104395.2 Macrobrachium nipponense | reverse complement strand
CAAGTTTTGACGGTTTATGTTGTGGAATTCTTGTTAATTACATTTTTCGTATAAAGAAGATTTTCGCCGTTTTCATTTCCTTTGCAAATTTATTTTACTTTTTTCATTTGTGATTTATTAGAGAGAATCTGTTAAAACGTGCAGTTTGCCATTTCTTTTTATGACATAAGACAATGACAAATTTTAGCCTGGTTTATCAGCCTCATTGGACTATAAAAAATCTTAGTATTTTATCAATAAAATCATTTATCTGTAAGTCAACGGTTGCAAAGATATCACAATTTGACAGTCTTGTTTTTTCTAAAATACCGTGATATTTTTTTATTAAAGCAAAAACGAAAAGCATCGAACACTCTCCTCGGTATGCCAGACCATAATATAAATTCCATTTGGTTCTGTAGCACGAAACTGCGGTAGACGGAACGGAATGGTAAAATATACAGCGCCGTTGTTTTACTGAACCGGTCCATTGTATGACTTGGCCAGCGAGAGCCACCCATTGTTGGTAGCAATAATAAACAAGAAACGTTTGTATTATGAAGGCCGACACGTTTTTATGGAGGGGCTAAAATGGACGCACAACGGATGAATAGTCAGGAATTGTTCCCACTTCTCTCGCGGAGGCGTGACGGATGATTTTAAAAGTCGTCTTACTTTTAAAGTTGCGTTTTAAAATGTTTGGGTAAAATCCAGTATAATGCTTCTAAAAACGTGCTGCATTTGAAGAGAATTCGTGATCGTTCAACATTTATTATAAACAATAAACTCTTCTACTGTGCCTGTGTATTTCTAAAATTACAAGAAATGAGTTTTTTATATAATAAACACTTCCACGGCGTCTAAGTATTTACAAAATTGCTAAAATTATTTTTATAAACAATAAACGCTTCCAAGGGAGCTGTGTATATATAGAACTGCTGAAACGATGGTGAAGAATATTTCGTTTCTGTTCAACTTCACTAACAAATTTATGAGTCCAACCAAATCTCTTTCTCTTTCTTCCTACAATCACCCTCTCACTCTCTCTCTCTCTCCTCTCTCTCTCTCTCTCTCTCTCTCTCTCTCCTCTCTCTCTTTCCCCGAGATCAGGCATGTGGCGGAAATCATTAAATTTCGGAGATTATTATCAACAAAACGAAGACCTCTCACTCTTTCAAAGCCTTCGGCAAGAGGACACTTCATCCTTGGCAGATAGTGATTAGTATTGATCCTAGAGATCATATCTGTTGCGCGCTGTTTTTATTTATCAGTAACTTTAAACTATTCTTCATTTATTTTTTTATCTATTTCTTTTACTTCATGGTTACTGGTTATGTTATGAGGAAGGCGTCAAGGGTTGGTGATGATTATTTTCGACGTGATTCGTCTGCAGGAATATGTTGCAATGTTGCAATTTGATTCCTTTCCTTACGAGAGAGAGAGAGAGAGAGAGAGAGAGAGAGAGAGAGAGAGAGAGAGAGAGAGAGAATAACTGCTAAACGTTTAGATCTTTATTCCAAACCATCAGTAGTATATATTTTAGACAGATATTATCATACAGTTACAAAATCGATCGCTATTTGGAAATTTAATAAGAACTCTACACTGTTATGGCTCCCCAATTTAGACATACAACGCATGGGGTCTGATCCTCATTATTCAGTTTTCATTTGTGACGCCTATTTTAGTAGCCAGAAGTCAATCAATAAAACTTTCATATAAAAGTGTTTTTTTTATTAATTTAATATCTCCAGTAAATATAGATTGACTTATAAGACCCTTGATCACCTAGCATCATTTCAGTTCGTTTTAGATAACAGCCTCTCATACACATACAGACAGACACACACACACACACACACACACACACCCATTCCATTCCTGCAGCACACAGAAAAAAAATCAGAATTGGAAAACTCGAACAAACTCAGGGCAAAATGTAGGAAACATAAAAAAAAGGGGGGGGGAGAAAGGAATGAAAGAAAAAAAAATCTTCAAAAATATGGGTCATAATGAGTGGGCGTCTGTAACAGACGGAAGAATTTGACTTTCCCGTTGCGGAATTCGGGGGACGTCGCCGAACCAATAATAATTGGGAGTTGTGCCTTATCTAGATTGAACGTAGCGCTGGAATCTGCTTCCATCAGTTTGTTTATTTTTCCGTCTGAGTGAATCCCACGTTGGCACCATTTGCTTGTGCAGGTAGCTATATATATACCTTTTACTTTTGTAGGTTAAATCTGTCTATCTATCTATCTGTCTATCTATCTATCTATCTGTTTTTTCCTTCTGGATGGATCCGACGTTCTCACCATTTGCTTGTGCAGGTAGCTATACGTACCTTTTGCTTTTGTAGTTAAATTTATAATTCTATCTATCTTTCTATCTATCTATCTACCTATCTATTTATCTATATACGCACACACCTTATCTTTCATGCACATTCGGTGAGGCAATCTCAGATTCTGTTCTTTCCCTTAACTTAAGTTCTAGCTTGGTAGAAATGAGCGAATGTCAAGTAAATGAGCGTATGTCAAGTATTCTCTTATTATAGATATCTTTCAAGAACATTATTCGTAGGCTGATGTATTAGTTGCAATTCTTATTCAGGACATTTCTTTGTAATGAGATAACACCAGGTACACAAGAAATTGACATGAAAGTCCAAAATCGTCTAAACTTTCAAAGAATATTCAACGCAAACACTGCTTGAACACTTTTAAAGCATATTCAACGAAGACACTTACAATTCCGATTATAATATTTTCTTTCAGAATAGTATAATCAGAAGCTACTATTCTTGAAGTGACAAGCATTACTTCATCCTTGGTCAGTGAAATGAGAAAGTAACCAAGTCAAGCTGAAAAATCTTATTGCTGAAAGCGACTGGACTAAGCATGGCAACGTGGACTTCATGTTAATTTATTTATGACAAACCAGTGGATAGTGCTACGATAGCGGCTTTGGATATGGGTTAAGCTTTGGTGTATTTAATGGTAACCTGGACTGTGTCGACATCTCAAAATCGTTTTGTTATTTAGAAAAATTGAATCAAAACCTATGCCCTGATGATATCAATATTTGTAAAGGTATTGTGTATGTGCTATGAGTAAACCCTCTCCCCCTAATGTACCCGTGAGGTATTTCTCCAGGCGTTTAAGAAAATTAAAGAAGACGAAACAATGAGTGACAAAAGCAGATAAATCTAATGCAGTGTAATTATGAATAAAAGTGACTATATAAGTAAAATAATGATATTGCTAAATGACATGATACTTATACGAAACTGAGGTCTGACCCTACACAGACAGTTAACTCCCATTTAATAAACAAATAATCCATTTTGAAGGGCTTGGACCATTTAATTAAACAGTTTACACCGCAATGCGCCTCCCTACCTTACATGTATGGTTTAGTCAAGACACATAAAATCAATAACCCTATCAGGACCAATCATTAGTTCAGTGGGGCTCAGTTTCGTATAAGCTTTATCTAAATGGCTTGTAAAAATTCTTACTCCTTTGGTAGGAAATATTTCTAACACGAATGTTAAAACAATGTTTGATTTTATAAACAAATTGAATAGTTTAAATTTGAATTATGATTTTAATATGGTTAGTTTTGAGTTGTCTCTTTATTTTACAAAAGTGCCTGTAGATGACTTACTTGAATATTTGGAAGAGGAATTAGAGCGTCATGACATTCCCTTAAGTGTAGAAAATCTCATTAGTCTCATAAGGTTATGTATCAAAGATAGTAATTTTGTTTCAATGGGGAATTTTTGTACAAAGTTTGGCATGGCATGGGTAATCCCTTATCTCCTGTCCTTAGCAATATTTACATGAATTTTTTGAGACAAAACTCTTACCAAGAATCTTGCCCCAAAAAGTTATTTGGGTTTAGATACGTGGATGATATATTCTGTATTTGGCCAGTTCACGAAAACCTCAGGAATTCCTTAATAATCTCAATAATTTAGTCCCTTCTATAAAATTTACTGTAGAGGAAGAAAGAAATTGTAATTGAATTTTCTTGATGTAACTGTCCATAGAAATGATAGAAATTTTCACCTTTTCAGTCTTTCGAAAATCAACTAATATTGCCTCTTTTGTTCATTACTACTCAATCACCATCAAAATGTTAAATTCTCTGTTTTTTCTAGGATGTTCCTAAGGGCTTTACGTGTCTGTAGCCCGCAGTTTATTGACGCTGAAATTAAAACTATTTATGATATTGCATTGAAACTTAAATACCCAAGGACTTTTGTAGATGTGGCATGGAAAAGAGCTAGAAAAACATTTTATTCAACTAATGCAAACTTGAATTTAGTAAGCATAACATTCTAAAATTACCTTATGATGAAAGGTTTTTAGATATCCTAGAATTTTAAAGCTTTTTAACATAAATGTTGTTTTCAGTAATATTAATGTCAAGAGTTTAGTAATCAAAAATTCTCCTAAAGATCTTCCAGGCTGCATATATGAAAATTCCTTGCAAAAAGTGTGATAAAATCTATTACGGGACAGACTGGCAAATCTCTTTCACAGCGTCTTAAGCAAACATCAATATTCTGTGAGAACTGGGCAATATCGAATGCATTATTTGTACATATGAGAGATTTAGACCATCCTATTAAACTGGAGTCAAGCAAGAGCCTTAGTCCCTGTAATGACACAGTTAAAAGGAATATCATTGAATCTTGTTTTATCAAGTCAAATAATAGAAATGTTCTAAATTTAAGTCTGGTTTATTTAAAAACTTGATGCTTTCACAATGAAAAAAGTTGTAGATAAATATAAGCAACAGAATTAATATATTCAGTTTTTACATGTTTTGGACTGTAAAGATACTTTGTAATTTCGGTTAGGGTCAGAATCTGTTTAAGTTTGTGACCGTGTGATATCCGATAATCCTGGATTATCACTTTTAATTTTTACCCTTTTGATAATTAACCATCTGGTATTCCTGATCTTGTTTGTACCTGAGGCCTTCCTCTCCGATTGTACTTCAGTAGCTCCTTGACGATGTCTGAATAAAGACGAAAGCGTTGGATTCCTGACTTTAATTTCCCGTGGTATTCGCTTATATATATATATATATATATATATACATATATTATATATATATATATATATATATATATATAGATAGTATATATATATATATATATATACATATATATAAATATATATATATATATATATATATATATATATATATATATATATATATGATATACGAGTAAATTTAAATATATTTACATACATATACGTGCATGAACGAATGTGCGTGTATCTAACGTAACAAGTCAACGTCAAATGAAGAAGAAGACGAAAAAAAAAAATAGATAATACAAAAGCTTCAACAGCAAAACGAAATAATGACGTCATAATTTTCGACCGCTTTGAATAACTCCCCCACTCTCAAAAATCTGATCAATTCTAAAACCGTTTCAATTACAACTTTTTATATAAACATTTCATTGTGTTGATTTATCAATTCCGAAAGCATTACCAACCCCCCTCTATATCAGAAGCCAGCCGCGGACAGTTACACATATCTCAGGAAGTTAAGGAGGAAAGGAAGGACTTCTGCCAGGCTTCGAGGATTCCGTAGTAATCTAATGAAGCCAGCCTAGGTCCCTCAGAGATGTAGAGATGCACGAAACTACACGAAGCTCTCCGCACTAATCCGCACATTACCTCTGCGGAATTGTAGACGTGATAACGGAGCAGACGAGTTATATAATTTCTCGCTTTGGAATTACTTCCTCTCAACAAATGATATATACATACACACACACACACACACACACACACACCTACACACACACACACACACACACACACACATATATATATATATATATATATATATATTTATATATATATATATATATATATATATATATATATATAATAAGGTAGGTCGACAGTAATTTATTTTTATATGCCTGGATTCATGTCGCTATTACTCTCTCTCTCTCTCTCTCTCTCTCTCTCTCTCTCTCTCTCTGTGTTACACACTAGAATTAGAAATTAAGCATTCTTTACTCCTATTAGAGTGATAATATATATATATATATATATATATATATATATATATATATATATATAGAGAGAGAGAGAGAGAGAGAGAGAGAGAGAGAGAGAGAGAGAGAGAGAGAGTATATATATATATATATATATAATATATATATATATATATATATATATATATATATATATATATATATATATATATATATATATATATATGATAATATATATATATATACTAGATATATACAGATATATATATATATATATATATATATATATATATATATATATATATATATATATTACTCAAAGAGTTCCAAGCTTACAAGGACAAACAGTCCTCATTATCAAGTCAATCCTTTTAGTAACTGTACTATTACAAAGATCATATTATATATATATATATATATAATATATATATATATATATATATATATATATATATAAAGAGAGAGAGAAGGAAGAGAGGAGACGAGGGAGAGAAGAGAAAATATATATAATTAATATATATATATACCTAAGATTTATATTTTATATATAATTATTATTATTATATTATATATGATTATATATATATATATACTAGATATATATCTATATAATAATATTATATAATTATATATATATATTATATATATACTATATATACTAATATATATATATATATATATATATATATATATATATATATACTTAAATATTATAACTAATATATATATACTATAATAATATATATATAATATTTAATATATATATATATCATATATAATTCTCAAAGAGTCCAAGCTTAAAGGACAAACATCCTCATTATCAAGCAATCTTTTATTAACTGTTACTATTAAAAGATCAATTATATATATATATATATCTATAATATATATATTTATACATTATATATATATTATATACAATATATATATATCTATAATATATAATATATATATGTATGTATGTATGATGTATGTATATTATATAATATATTAAATTATATATATATATATATATATTATATATAATAATATTATATATATATACCATATACATATGTGTGTGTGTGTGTGAGTGTGTATGTGTGTGTAACATCTAGTTTTAACTTTGCATTCCCAGGCATATCTGACGGTTAGTGTTGTGATCAAACTTTTTATTAGACTGAATCTGGTCAGTGATCGTGAAAGCAGGTGGGAAGGTCTGGGAATTTTTCCTCTCTTGACATATCGTGACAAAAAAAAAATTAGAGCACTCAGGAATCAAAAGACTTGATAGTCTTCAGTGTCTGAACGTACCAATGGGATTTTAATTCTCTCTCTCTCTCTCTCTCTCTCTCTTGTTTAGAACACCAGTCGGATTTTAAGCATCTCTGTCTCTCGTTTGACAGACCAATGTAATTTAAATGCTCTCTCTCTCTCTCTCTCTCTCTCTCTCTCTCTCTCTCTCTCTCTCTGTCGTCTGAAAGCACCATTGGAGGTTTAATCCTCTGTCTGTCTGTCTGTCCTCTCTTGTTTGGCACACCAATCGAATTTCAAGTCTCTCTCTCTCTTTCTCTCTCTCTCTCTCTCTCTCTCTCTCTCTCTCTCTCGTCTGGATGCACCAACGGAAATTTAGTCTCTCTCTCTGTCTGTCTGTCTTCTAAAAGAACCACTGGACTTTTAATTGCCTCTCTCTCTTGTTTGAAAGCACCAACGGGATTTTAATCTCTCTCTCTCTCTCTCTCTCTCTCTCTCTCTCTCTCTCTCTCTCTCTCGTTCCAAACTTTTTAGAACGCCATGTACAACGAAGACTCTCAAGTCAGTTCATTTTTAATATGTTGTAGGACATTTCACAATCCAATTGACCAAACTCAATGGAATGAAAGCTAAACTGGTCATTCGTAGCCTTTTCACTGACGAACCAACCGGGCGAAAGAATGGAGCAGCGCAAAAACAGCTCTCTCTCTCTCTCTCTTCTTCTCTCTCTCTCTCTCTCTTCTATGTTATCTTTCGCCGATGAAAATCTATCAGGCCGGACGGAATGTAGAGGAGAAAAAAAATAATTCAATTTGTTTCAGAGGCGGCATTCATTAGGAAAACCTATCGCTGGGAAATGTGTTCCGAGAGATGTTTTCTGGGAAATTAATTTTCTAGGAAATGTTTTTTTTTACTCGAGTTTCGGAGTTGAGGTTCTTTTTTTTTTTTTTTTTTTTTTTTGGAACATTTCTCACACCATTAGACTGATTCAATTTTCTTTTTCTAATGTTATTGAAAAATGTGCTATACATTCTCTCTCTCTCTCTCTCTCTCTCTTCTCTCTCTCTCTCTCTCTCTCTCTCTCTGGGTCAGTATCTGTGCTAAAATGTTATCTTTTGTTTAAAATGAAGTCTTACTGCAGCTTATCAGCCATTTTTATTTTCTGAAAAAAAAAATATTGAGATGGCGTTGTCTGTCCGCCCTCAGATCTTAACAACTAATGAGGCTAAAGGGCTGCAAGTTGATATGTTGATCATCTACCCTCCAGTCATCAAACATACGAAATTGTAGTCTTCTAGCCTCAGTAGTTTTTATATTTTATCTAAGTTTAAATTTACCCTTGATCGTGCGTCTGGCACCGACAACACAGGCCACCGCCGGGCCGTGGCTGAAAGTTTCATATAGCATCATAAGCTGTACATAAAACTAGATTTCGCCGAAAAACAGGGCGTATTAATGAAATATTTTCACCGCGCTAAGCGTCCGATTTCAGTTCCATCGCCCGCTTGGTATAAAATCAGGAAGCAGAAAATTGAAAGCAAAACTATTTTTCTCCATTGCACTCTTGATAAGTTTTGAGCAACGTGCTTCATGAAAAGAGTCGAATGAGATCATTTTCGTATTTAAATTTATCGCCTATTTCGGCTGTCTTAGTTTTTTTTCTTTATTATAACAGGTAATATAACAGTAAAAGGAAAATATTTACTATTATTTCTATCTTGTTTTATGCTACTAATGCTCTTCTATTTTAGTTGCTGTGATTTGTTTTTGTCCTGGAGAACAACATTCTGTTCCTTACTGTTTGATATAAAAAATATGTAGCTCATTTTATGTAAAAAAAAATCATTACGGTTATATTTTAGCGAGAGATTATTAACACACGCAGTTACTCACCTACACCAACCACAATGTAGGTACGCCCTCGTTGACAGTCAAAACGTCTCATCTCTAATTAACTGATATCTAAGTCCCGTCCAATTTAGGCAAATGTATTCATTTTCCCATAATGAATAATGGAACCAAAGATCTATGCGATACCGCCTGGCATAAAACAAGGGGGAATGAATAAGTAGTCACCCGGTGATTAGCACATCAAAGGCATCCGTCAATTCAATGACTTCCACATTTCAATTTATATGGCAATACAATGTCTCTAATAATAAGATTGCGTTTAAGTGAGATTAAAATATCCTCCTATTCTAAGGCTAGAGTTCTAAAGCCTCTCTTTAGAGAGAAGGATATACGAGGAATACGGGAAATCTCGGAGCCTATAAAGAGAAGTCTTCCCATTGAACTATGGAAGGAGATATCGATCAGTTACGAAGGTAGTAATTATTGAATGAAAGTCTTTGAAGACTAGGCCCGGATGAATTACGATAAAATTAGAAACAAAGGTACAACGTACATGTTTTGGGCATTGAATTACGTCGTTTGAAGACTACAACCGAGATGCTTTATGGTAAAATGAGACAAAATGGGACAACGTGTATGTTTTGAATACGTCTGGTGCCCTAGAATTAGACAGAAATTATTGTTTATAATATATCAGAGTCTTTAAACTCTTTGAATGAAAACATGAAATTACTTTTCATGTTAGTTACATATGGTCGTCAATAGGTAAATTTCATTAAGAAATAATTACTGCGGAGGCCCCTTTCCGGTATCTGAAGGCCACAACGATTATATCTCGCCTTCATAATCCGTGACAATAGACACGAGGAACTACTTCGTGAAAAATAAACAAACTAAATCATTAAAAAAAGGCGTGATCTGACCTACAGCTTTCTCGGGCGCGTGCTAATATCTACGGTCAAAAGAGCCTTGTTTCACCGACCGAAATTAAAATAAAATACTCTAGATTTTATTAGAAATAATTGTTCTGTACCGATTAATAAGCACATCATTTATTTATTTATTTTACATTTTTACATTTCCATTCAATAAATAAATCATAAATGTCCTATCCTAAAATTCATGTATCATTAACTCAACGTGAAAAAGCATTTTGCTGACTTTTTAAGCTCTTTCATAGACTTCTCCTCAGTCCCCAACAAGAACAACCACAGCCAGAACAACTACAACAGCAACAACAACATCAACGCAGAGGACTTAAATGCAACAGAAATCAAGCGAAAAACTAATCACAAGTCTTGAGATGAAATCCCACCTTCCCGAGAGATTCCCTTTCGGGATGTATACCTTGCAACAGAACACCAACTCCACTTTCAGAACGAAAGCCGAGGGCTGGAACTGATATTAAAGTTGCAATGAAGTCCTTTTCCTAGATGGGAGAGAGAGAGAGAGAGAGAGAGAGAGAGAGAGAGAGAGAGAGAGAGAGAGACTTGTTGAACTTTCGAAAGTAAACATTGGAAATAGCAATTCTGTAGCATTATTCTTATATATATATATATAGTATATATATATATATATATATATATATATATATATATATATATATATATTCGAAAGCAAACATTGAAAACAGCAATTATGCAGCAACATTCCCATTCATATATATATATATATATATATATATATGATATATATATATATATATATATATATATATATATATATATATATATATATATATATATATATATATATATATATATATATATATATATATATATATATATATATATATATATATATATATATACACACACACACACACACTCGCACGCGCGTCATGACTAGATATTTCCACGACACTTATGACAACCAACATTGAATCTGTACTAAAGAATGTAAATACAGGATATAACATCAATCGAGATAAGCCAGTCTATATCATATACAGTATCCGTACGAAATCTGATCTATCAAATTTAGACATTCAACTAGGGTAACCATACATCAAACATAAGGTGTGTGTGGTGTGTGTGTTGTGTGTGTGTGTGTGTGTGGAGAAGTTGATAGTTTGGTAGTTTAGCAATCACGCTCATATGACTTCCAGATCGAAGAATGAGGACGGACGGACGGTCAAGTTTGGAAATTCACCGCTTGACCCAAAATACGAACTTTTCCGTTTCACGGATCACGAGAGGAGAGTTTATCTTTTGATTCGTCTCTCTCTCTCTATTCCCGTCGCTTCGACCAAATCCCCTTTTTATGTGCGCTCCATTGTTCATAATCCCCTCTATTTTCGTTCGCGCTTTTATTTCGGTGCGGGATAACGTTGGAAGGAGGAAGTGTGAATAAAGATTCTGACGATGTCATTTCACGGACATGTATAAAATAAAAGTGATTCAGAAATATAAAAGGGGTCAAGAGCAACTTTCACGCAACAGTAGAGAGAGAGGAGAGAGATTAAAAGCAGATATGGGGGAATAATAAAAGAAGAAGAAGAAGAAGAAGAAGAAGAAGAATAAGAAAGATTAAAAACAGAGGGGGGGAATAACAGAAGAAGAAGAAGAAGAAGAAGAAGAGGAAGAAGAAGAAGAAGAGGAAGATGAAGAAGAAGAAAGATTAAAAGCAGATAGGGGGTGGGATTAGCAGAAGAAGAAGAAGAAGAAGAAGAAGAAGAAGAAGAAGAAGAATTAAAAGCACATAGGGGGTGGGATTAGCAGAAGAAGAAGAAGAAGAAGAAGAAGAAGAAGAAAGATTAAAAGCAGATATGGGGGAATAACAGAAGAAGAAGAAGAAGAAGAATAAGAAAGATTAAAAGCAGATATGGGGGAATAACAGAAGAAGAAGAAATATTAAAAGCAGATAAGGGGAATAACAGAAGAAGAAGAAGAAAGATTAAAAGCAGATACGAGGAATAACAGAAGACGAAGAAGAAGAAGAAAGAGAAGGAGAAGGAGAAGAAGAAGTAGAAGAAGGAGGAGGAGAAGAAGAAGATAAAGAAGAAGGAGAAAGATTAAAAGAAGATAGGGGAATAACAGAAAAAGAAGAAAAAGAAGCGTAAAGGTCATTGAATCTAGAAGGAAAGAGCGAATAAATTCGATGTTATTAAAAGAGGAGAAGGGGGAACACACTGAATGCCACGTATGGGAACGAGTCGTCAGAAAATAAATATGACCGATTTGCGCTGGATATCAAAACGGTAAAAGTAAAAGTTCAAACTGATCCAGAAAACGACCAGACTTCTGGAAACTGGAGATATGACATGACTAAATTTATATGAAAAAAAAGATGAAATATATACAGTTATATTTCCCTTTTATCTGAAGAGGAAAAATCATCCTTTCCATTTTGTAATTCACCAAAGCAAATTTACAAGCAATTCAGTAATTTTGCAAAACGACCATTCTTCTGGAAACTGGAGATATGATATGACTGAATTTTTATGAAAAAAAAGATGAAATATATGCAGTTATATTTCCTTTATCTGAAGAGAAAATTCATTCTTTCCATTTTGTAATTCACCAAAGCAAATTTACAAGCTATTCAGTAATTTTGCACAACGACCAGACTTCTGGAAACTAGAGATATGACATGACTGAATTTATATGCAAAAGATGAAATATATATATAGTTATATTTCATTTATCTGTAGAGAAAAATCAACCTTTACATTCTGTAATTCCCCGAAGCAAATTTATAATCAATTCAGTAATTTTGCGAGTTTTCCTAGAGTAAACAAGGTGAATTTGGTTCAGTTAAGCTGAGCAGATTTTATTGTACAGCTGGCCTTATTAACAAATCATCATAAAAGAGTAAGTAATAATTATTATCATCAAGTATTGTTGAAAGTCTTCCAAAGCTTTCTATTTCATAAAGGTTCTATAAAAGACAAAGTGAAAAAAAAGGAAGATGCCGAGTGTAATGGAAACGGAGATATGAGCAGAAAATAGGAAATTCCTCCATGTACTCACGATTTATTGGTCACCAAGGAAGGACCTATGGGCCATGAGGTCGCTCACTGCACCTCGTATGTTCATCTGGCAGGTGAAATTGGATTCCACTCTCCAATCAGGACCTAGGGAGGGCGAAGGGGAGAACAAAGTGACTTTAGGGAGAGGAAAGGGACGAGATGGGTCCTCTTCATTGTTTTGAATCCTTAGGACGCGGTGGGAAATGAGAAAACAGCTGATGAAGATGGCATGCTAAAGCACAATGTCCAGTGTTCAACACAAATCTCACGAATCATTAATTTCAGCATCATCAACAAAGACTACACATCTGACTGTTTTGTTGTAAATGTTGTCAGAAAAGAAACGACGAATTAGGCTTTCATCCTTTTTCTTTTCTTTTTATTTCTTTTATGTCTTTACTGAGTTAGGTCTGACCTGATAGCCACTGAGCTGAAAACCTCTGGCAATACCAGTTTTATAAAAATAAAAAAAATAAAAAAATACACACGTGAAATCTAAATATCTAAATTGCCGACTGCCTATAGTAAGAGCAAGTGCACGTCCTATCTTTTCCATGAATTTGGATTTAGAAGCCACAATAAATAAATAAAATTTACAAATTAATAAACTAAACGAAAATAAATATATGATAATTATGACTGATTTCAAGAATAAATTTATCAATTACAGTAAAATATACAATGATTGAGTTCAGGAATACATTTATCGATTACAGTAAAATATACTGTATCCTAAATATCTGTTTTCATGTGCTTCACAAAGTATATGTATTCTGTGCGCCTAGAAGCAGCAAATCCCACTGTGGGACATTGCATACCAAAGCAACTGGATAAAATATTCCAAGCATAAGTTTGCACAACTTCCTTTCGAATCCCGACAACCTCGACGAATAACGCAAAGCCACAACACCAGCGAATTCTTGTTTATCCATTCCATCCTCTTTTCTACTTCTTCTTCTTCTTCTTCTTTTCTTCTTCTTCTTCTTCTTCTTCTCCCGGTTGTTCTTCAGATTTCCTTTGCAGAACCACAAGACCCTGGAGTCTTTGTTTATGAATTTCATTTACTTCTTTTCGTGTACTTCTTCTTCTGTTGTTCTTCAGATTTCAATTGCAAAATCAAAGCACCTGGGAATCGTTGTTTATCAATTTCTTCTTCTTCTTCTTCTGTTGTTCTTAAGATTTCAGTTGCAAAGTCAAAGCACCTGGGAATCGTTGTTTATCATTTTCTTCTTCTTCTTCTTCTTCTGTTGGTCTTCAGATTTCAATTGCAAAATCAAAGCACCTGGGAATCGTTGTTTATCAATGTCGTCTTCCTCTTCTTCATCTTCTTCTTTTGCTCATACTTCAGTTGCAAAGTCAAAATACCTGAGAATTCTTGCTTATACATTTCATATCCTTTCATACTTCTTCTTCTTCCTAAGATTCCAGTTGAGCGAGATTCAATTCCCAGGGGTAGGGGGTGGGGCCAGGGTTGCCGGACGCTTCCCAAGGAGGGAGCCAGTGCAGATAAAGTCGTCCGTCTCCTCCTCGGCCTGCATCAAGTTTGGCTAAGCAGGAAAGGGAAAGTTTGAAGTCTGCCCAGACGTTTTTCCCGGAGTTCATGACACTTATGCTTGAGAGATTCCTGTTTGTTGTGGAGGCTTCAGCTGGAATGGGAAGTTTTTAAATTGGGGTCTGCCTGCCTGCCTGACTGCCTGCCTGACCAGGAGGAGGAGGAGGAGGAGGAGGTATTCGATTCATAACGTGGCTAGCGCGCACGGACAAATACGTGACATATGCACAGACACACATATATACATAAATACACAAATATGTATGTATCTATAGACATATTTATGTATTTATATATGTACGTATCTAAGCATACATACATAGATACATACATTCGTACATATACTCATATATCATAGATATACATATATATATATATATATATATATATATATATATATATATATATATATATATATACATATGATATATTATATATATATATATATATATATATATATATATATATATATAATATAGATATATATATAAATATATTATATACCGCATACACATACATAACCACACACACACACACACACACACACACACACACATATATATATATATATATATATATATATATATATATATATATATATATATATATATATATACTATATATTGCAAGTATATAGAAATCTGATCTGACACTAAATTCTGACACTGATTATATTCTATATCGAGCCAATAAAAAATGATTTTCAATAATCCCCAGTGACTGATTATTAGTCAATGATCTGTTAATCTAAAGGGATTAAATCAGCTTCCTAATTACTGCAATGATTTTTTTCGTGAAATATATCCCAAATCCGCATTTGTCAAATTATGGTCTCCAGTAATCAACGCAAGTAACCAATAAAAAATAATAATATCATAAATCTCCACAAATTTGCAGCAATCGTCGATACTTCGTTCGGTATCAAGCAATTAATATTTCCATCATATACCATCAAAATCCGTTCACCCGTTCTAGATAAGGATTCACACAGAAAGCCCATCCAAACCGGACGAATTTAGTGAAAACTTAACATTTTTGGAACTTCGCTGATGGACAATAAATAACTTTTCACCGAGGTATACAGATATTGCAACAAGGCTTGGTGCGACCTCCAGCTTACTCGGGACGTGTGGAAGATTTTTCCCTCACGCATAACCTGTAATTAATACTCATACTTTGTACTACTTATACAAACAACAAGGATCATATAAAAAGGACACAAATTAAACACATTCATAATATATTCTCAGTTATAAGCAGAAACAAAATAACCCTAGCCTAAATGTAGTACATCAAATAAATTAAAATGTGCTAAAATCTATGGTCAAATACAGCCTTGTTTCACCAACGAAAATTAAAATAAATAAATCGTAAATATCCTATCATAACATCCCTGTATCTTTAACGCAACGCGAAACACCTTTTCCAGACAGTTTTAGGCTCATCCAAAGACCTCTCCTAACCTCCTAACAAGAACAAAGTGAAAACAGATACATCTCTGGCTAAAGCAGACATCCACAGCGGAAAACACTATTCTAGGAAAGGAAGCACAAATGATCTGAAATAGGTTGCATTGATTTTACCACTCTTATAAATATAATTTGAGGCCTTACGAACAATACCTAACTCGTGCGGCATTTGCTGAAACTTTCATTAGATGCTTCTCAATAGTAAGATGTAAGTCAAATGTTGCACCTAGAATTGCTACAGGTTCAGAGTCATTCAGCAAGGTCCAACCCACCTGAAGGGGGAGGATGGGGTGGCAAAATATTGAAGAGAACAGCTATTAAAAGTGGATTCATTTTACGGGTATTAAGCTTCATACCCAACCGACACCATTCACTGATCCGGCACATGCCCCGACTGAGGCTGAGGGCAGCTCCATTTCTCGTAAGTGTTGCATCATCGGCATACTGAACGATCATGTTTTCCAGGTCAACAATCATATCACACGCATACACAAAAATAATAAATGATAAATATGTCGGCCGATGCTTCAAAATTAAATACAAACAGAATATTTTGTTTCGAGTTACGACGTCACATAACACCTCCAAATCCCGTTTATATCAGGATCCCATTCATACTTTGATCAATTATACAATGCTGGAATTAACATGTATAATAAGAACAACTCATTCACGGAACGCATAAAGATTACCGATTAAATCGGCACTTTTGCGGCATTACTGTGACATTAATATCAAGAGCAGGATCTAGTGAGAGGAAAAAAAAAGTGTTGTCGATGAATTTTTGTGCTTCTGCCTTTTGCTCTAATTAATTATTATCCTTCAACACGGATACATGCACAAGTAGTATTTATTTAAAACGGTATATATGATATATATATAGATATAGAGAATATATATATATATATATAATATATATATTAGAATAATAGATATGATACTAATATAATTATATTATATATTTTAGGTTTATATACACACATATATAGTATATACATTACTATATATATATTATTATACTATATATTATTAATATATATATAAGATATATATATATATACTATATATGACCCTGGTAACAATGTTCTGTAACAAACAGGAATTCCATCTAATAAAAGGAGCCCATAAAAACACCAAAAAATGATAGAGAAAAAAGTACTATATTTTCAGTAGGGACTTGCTGTCTCCCTCTTCAGACAATCTTCCATCAGACCCATCGTTTCATGTGCCGGAGCTTTCAATTACAAAATTTCTAAATGGTTAGCTGCCTCCTTTCCCTTTTTTTTAGGCACCTTTTCTCCCAGTCACATTAAACATTCGGAAGATTTTTGTCACAAATTCAGAGAAGCACATATACCACTTCACAACATAAAACTTTTAACCGCCTTGACGTAGATTCCCTGTTCACTAAAGTA
>NC_061087.1:24908535-24914033 GCF_015104395.2 Macrobrachium nipponense | reverse complement strand
TTCGTATTCTTTCGTCAAACCGCTGATATGAACGTTTTTACCTTTGACAGGTAACTAAAAACCATTGAAACTCACTTTGAAATGCATGAGTACGGTTGAGGTACCCGAGTAACCAACTTTACTGAACAAATTTTCATCGTTTTTATTATGTTACAGATGAATTCTTCTCTCAAGACGTGCATTAAAACCAAACCATGTAATCATTGGGGCAAAACCTTTACAGCAAACTGGTCATCAAAATGAAAATACTCTCTTTCAGACGCTATTCCTCTCGATGTAAAGATTCAAATAGACTTTCTTCTTCCAGAGCTATTACCCTCGATGTAAAGATTCAAATAGACTTTGTCTTCTTCCAAGTCCCGAGTGTGATGCAATTAAAGGTAGGAGAAGAAGAAGAAGCAAAGTTACCGAAAACAAAAACTTCCTGCAATGGAGCAACCAGACACTGCTTGCGGGACGCCCGACAAACTTTGCTCAGCTTCTCTTGAACTTTATCTGCAATGCAACGCCGACAATAAAAAAAAAAAAAAATGGCCACTCCGATTCGCCAGCGAATTAAATCTTGCAAAAAACAGAATCTTCTGGGCAGGCGCAGATAAGCAAGAAGAAGATATGTTGGTCGGGAAAAGAATGGAGAGAGAGAGAGAGAGAGAGAGAGAGAGAGAGAGAGAGAGAGAGACCATTCCGTTAATGTTTTTCTTGAAGAGAAACTATTCCAAAAAGTTTATTTTATTTCATTTTCTTTCAAGTCACTGGTCTGATGGGGCGGATAGGTGGCAGCTGACCTTTCGGCAATCGAGGATCAAAGAAACCATTATTATTATTATTATTATTATTATTATTATTATTATTATTATTATTATTATTATTATTATTATTATTATTATTTAGGCTGAATGCGATACACTAGATATAGAATAGAAAAATAGTGTGAAGATTCAGTGTGAAAGTATAGTAAGTATATCGTTGCGTGATTCGCACAGTACTTCCAAACAAAAATCTTTCAAAGCAAAGTGAGGTGTGGCATTTATTTATATTTTTTGTTTGTTCTTTTTCGGTTTCAGAATATAGAGGCTTCCATTTTGCCTAATCCACGATAAGTCCGTAGAATCTAGTCACTTTTTGCTGCGTTCCATCAATGCTTTTTCCACACTCTACATCTGCACTATTTTTGGTTAAAAAACATATATATACTATGCAGAGAATTTTGTTATAAAGAGCATTTTCCTAACGGAAGGTAATCTATGTTTCATAAATGTATATGAGACCATAAATGCAAGATCACTACAATAATGAGCCATCTTCAGGTTCATTACCACCAATAATTTTGGCTTTAATTGTATTTGAACCTCACAAGTACTGGAAGTACTAAATAAGCCTTACTCTGTTAAAGGCACTGTTTTTCTGAATGATTTTATTATGTAAAATCATTTATTATAAAATCATATAGTAATTGCTTTCAATTTTCAGAATTTCTCATAGATGGTAAATCTTGATTGAATTGAATTGAATATAGAATTTAGACCAAAGACCAATCGCTGGGACCTATTAGGCCATTCAGTGCTGAAACGGAAATTGACCGTGAAAGGTTCGAAAGGTGTTACCGGAGGAAAACCTCGCAGTTTCATCACAAGTCAATTGTTAGGAGAAGGTGGACAGTAAAATGGAAGAAAGAGAACGTGAATGAGTATCGTTAAAAGAAACGAAAGGGGTCGCAGCTAGAACCTCAAGCAATGCCTAGAGTTGATGGCACAACGGGGAGATGACAGATCTAGGTGACATCTGTAAAATGAACTAATATAAGTAGAAGACTTATAACCAATGACGTATTCTAATTAATCAGTTATAATTCAAAAATTAATTCTATTCTGACATGAAATCAGAGTTAATTAAAATGAGACGATTAGAATAATGCCATTTTAATTGTTCCAGTCATCATTATTTTCCACATCTACAAGAATTGTGTTCGTAACAGTAATGCTTTAATATTGTGCTTTTTGGAGTATGCAATCAACGAAAAAATTTCATCAGGATATATAAATCTTATATTACTAAATTCTATATAACGGGGTTGCCGCTTACCTAGTTGTTGGCTTAATGTCGTGGTTATGTTAATTAAACATATTTCATTGTTACTCACTGCCATTAAAAATATTGTTATTTTCATTAGTGCAATTGCCTGTGATGTTAATTTTTTCTGTAAATGTATATATATTGTATGTATATATATATATATATATATATATATATATATATATATATATATATATATATATATATATATATGTGTGTGTGTGTGTGTGTGTGTGTGTGTGTGCGTGTGTGTGTGTATGTGTGTGTGTGTATATATATATAATACATACAAACTCAAGCTTTGGTAATACTACGCTCCTTTGACGTATGACATAATTAGCATCATCGTTCAACACAAAGGAGGAATGCTGCCAATGGTAAGCATCCCCCCGCCCCCCTCCCCCACCCGGATTCCCAACTGAATGGGAAAGCATTTGGTCGTAGGTGGAATATGTGGGGGAACAGATCCTCGTTTGTGGATTTTTTTTTTTTTAAGTGAGGAAGGGGAGAGACACTTGAATACGACTTCGGTGAACAAGTAAATGTTCTAGTGATGAAATCCACATTTGAGAGGACGAGAAAATGGATAATATCTCTGATGGACATCACAGGGATGAGGCTTGTTTTCAGATGTGTGCTGGAATGCGGACTTTCGCTATGAACAGAATCAATTCGAAGATGGCGTCAGTACAATATGGAATGTCTTGGGTGAAATGATGGGGATAAAGTCAACTGAAACCCATGAGTGACTGCTCCCGTTCTGTCTGTACTTGTTCGTAATTAGATATAATATATATATATATATATATATATATATAATATATATATATATATATATATATATATATATATATATCTATGTGTCTGCATTTATCCACACATAGATATATATGTATATATGTTGGTGTAGAAAGAGAGAGAGACAGAGACACAGAGAGAGAGAGAGAGAGAGAGAGAGAGAGAGAGAGAGAGAGAGAGAGAGAGATACCACCATTGTTTCTAGAAAATCAGATAATCAGTATGATCACAAAGCATTACCGCTGAATAAATAGGATTTATCTTTAATCGAGTAATAGTCACTTGAGAGCCATCATAATGAAATGAGATAGATTTAAAATTATTTATAATTAGTACACACGGGAATCATTTGCACTTACGCCCTCTAATTCTTTACGTTTGTTTTGAATTTCCAACGAGGAATCCACTGAGGTTATAGAAGCGATGATGCAATCAATTTATGCTTGCCTATGAGAATATGATCTAATGAGGTACTGAAACCTCGCTAAATAACAAAAACACATAGGTGTTACAGCTACTGGAAAACTTTCATCATCACTAGTCTTAAGTCAACACGTATTTGCAGCATCTGAAGTTCCAGTTGTCTCCAGAAATTTCCTCGCAAAGGACCAACTAAACCTTTAGGCAGAGAGCTCGTGCGTTATATCACCCCTTGGGGCTTTGCGGCACAAGGAATGACATTTCAACGTAACTGTTTCATCTCCGACAACTTATTCAAACACCGCTCCCGAGGGAGAGTTTCATGCGATGCCTTTGTTGCTCCGCTTTTGCTCTCATTTTGGGCCAAACTTACGTTTCCTATTTTTATTAATTAATTAATTTATTTATTTTTTGCCTGCTTCATGGACCGATATGTGATTTTTTTATTTAAGGCTGCTTCGGTTCCTCGTGTGTTTATGGTTCGTTATCTTCGATAAAATAAGATGTTTTTCTGAGTCACATCTTCGTATTACTGTAATTTCTTTTATTGTTATCATTTTTTTTTGCGATGTCCTGTTACCTGAGAAATGAGGTAAATAAGAATTAGAACATAATTTCTCACACCGTTTTAGAAAGATGAATTTTCCTGATACTACGGATGGTAGCACTTTCAAAATCAACACACAACAGGGATTTCTAACAGGGTGCTACTCAAATACGTCACAGAAAATATCAAATTAAGGAGCTAATGAATACTGTACCTCCTTTGAATAGGAAAGAAGGTGATTACTATTATACATACATACACACACACACACACACACACATATATATATATATATATATATATATATATATATATATATATATATATATACATATATATATATGTATATATATATATATATATGCAAATTTACAGCAAAATTCAGGAAAACTTATAATACAGGTTAATTACATATACGTTTTTGTTGTGATTTTCATCATAGAATATCCCAAATGTTTCCCTCCAAACTTTAACGCGTTCAAATAAAAAAAAAAAAATAATTGCCAGTTGTACCATAAAAAAAAGGACAAAGCGACATCCTATCCTGACTATTCTGGCATCAAACTGATTAGGGCGCCATTAGGGCCCGGAAAGAATCCCCAGCGTTCACGAGCGCTGTATTTATACTCATGAAATACTGTTTTCGAAGCTGGACGGCTAAAAACCTGTGAGATCAGAAAGGAAAAACCCAAAGGCCGACGGACGGACGTGTAAAAACCGGAATGGGCCAACATCCATTGCTCTCAAATTTCAATTCCTTCATTTGTCACTGGCCTAGAACATATAATGTTAGTTATTTTTTTCCCCTACGTTTTTTTTTTTTTTTTTTTGGTTGGGGGTGGGGGTGGGGGGATGGGGGGTGAATGGGGGGGGAGGGGGGGGTCGTCGGTTGGGTCGCTGAATCCTAAAAAATTCTGCTTGACTCGCAAATTTGTCAGTCTTTTTTTTTTCTTTTTCTTTTTTAAACATTTAACAACTTTTATTCCCTTGTTCTACTAACCCTGTCCTCTCTCTCTCTCTCTCTCTCTCTCTTCTCTCTCTCTCTCTCTCTCTATATTTTCAAGGAGAACATTCGCTACAGCATAGCAATCGCTGTATTCGCATATATCTCTTTTCATGCATTCAATTTATTCCTAAATTTTCGTAACTGCATCAGTTCAGTATTTTCTCTCTAAAGGGAGTTAACCACTAAACGCCGACTCTTATTTTTTTTCTTTTTCGGGGAAAAAATATTTTTTTATAACTTTTTATATATATATAACTGAAAACTTACTGTGTCAGAAAAATTGGATCCTTTCCTGTTTCCAATTCTATTAACCCTCAGATATTCTTTGAATGATCCAGACCGATTTTCTTCTGTATAACACTGACATCGACATCGACATCGACAGCTGTAGTGTCCATTTTGTCCATTTAGGTAGATTCGTTTCGATTTTGGCATCGCCGATCCTTCACTAATGAGAATGAGGTGACTTTGAGTTTTCAAAACCTAGAGAATTATCACCATTTCTTATTCTATTTTACTAGCGTCTCTCTATCACTTAGTGTTGTTTGTTATAGAAATCCAAATAGACTAATTAAATGGAATTCTATATCAATTAACGATCTCATATAGCACCCTACAGAAATCATGTATTATTCTCATATGAACTAACGTGAA
>NC_061087.1:24873535-24903535 GCF_015104395.2 Macrobrachium nipponense | reverse complement strand
GTTTCGACGTTTATTGGTTAACGTATTCCTTTGCCGAGAAAATGCGTACTGATGCTGTTACTAAAACTGTGGAATAAAAGTGAATGCATTGGGAATACATATATGCAAACATTGCAACTGCTATGCTGTCGTCAATATTCTCTTTGTAAACAGGGAGAGAGAGAGAGAGAGAGAGAGAGAGAGAGAGAGAGAGAGAGAGAAATAGATAGATATAGAGTGAGACGAATGGGGTGATGGGTGCTAGGGAATAAAAGTTGACAAATATTTTGAAGAAAAAAATAGACTGACAGGCTGCTGGAAGCTTCGAACAATTTGCGAGTCTAGCAAAAAAAAAAAAATTTTTAGGATCCACTGACACCATCCAACGGCCAACACAGCCCCCCCCCCCCCCCCCCCCTCAGCCCCCCCCCCCCCACCCCCCAAAACAAAAAACACAGGTGGAAAAAATAGCTGCCATTATACGTTCTAGGCCAGTGACAAATGGAGGAATTGGAGTTTGAATTTTCCTCTTTTTTTTCTTATTTTTTTCTAAGTGAGAGCAGTGGATGTTGGCCCATCCCGGTTTTTTTACACTACGTCCGTCTGCCTTTGGGTTTTCCGTTCTGGTCTCACAAGTTTTTAGTCTTCAGCTTCGAGAGCGGAATTTCAACAGTATAAATAGAGTCCTCACGAACGCTGAGGATTCTTTCAGTGTGGACTTAATGGCGCCAAAATCAGTTTCATGCCAAGAGTAGTCAGGATGTCGCTTTGTACTTTTCTTTTTATTTTATGGTACAATGGCAATTTTGATTTTTTTTTTTAATTGGGTTTTTGAATGTGTTAAAGTTTGGAGGAAACATTTGGGATATTCTGTGATGAAATCATAATAAATATATATAAGTAAATAACTTGTATTGCAGATTTTCCTGAATTTTGCAGTAATTTACGTACCGGAACTCTGAAATGGATCGTGTTCATGGAACACGCACACACATACACACACGCATATAGTATATATATATATATATATATATATATATATATATATATATATATATATATATATATATATATATATATATATATATATATATATATACATATATATATATATATATCTATATATATATATATATATATATATATATATATATATATATATATATATACTAGTGTGTGCATTTATCCACTCTTAGATATATATGTACATATGTGTGTGTAGAGAGAGAGAGAGAGAAAGAGAAACAGAGAGAGACAGAGACAGAGAGAGATACCACCATTGTTTTTAGGAAATCAGATGATCAGTATGATCACAAAGCATTACTGCTGAATAAAGATCATTTATCTTTAATCGAGTAATAGTCACTTCAGAGCCATCATAATGAAATGAGATAGATTTAAAATTATTTATAATTAGAACACACGGGAATCATTTGCACTTACGCCCTCTAATTCTTTACGTTTGTTTTGAATTTCCAACGAGGAATCCACTGAGGTTATAGAAGCGATGATGAATAATTTGCTTCTGAGAATATGATCTAATGAGGTACTGAAACCTCGCTAAGTAACGCACAAAGACGTAGGTGTTACAACTACTGAAACACCTTCATAATCACTAGTCTTAAGTCAACACGTATTTGCAGCATCTGAAGTTCCAGTTGTCTCCAGAAATTTCCTCGCAAAGGACCAACTAAACCTTTAGGCAGAGAGCTCGTGCGTTATATCCCCCACTTGGAGCTTTGCGGCACAAGGAATGACATTTCAACGTAACTGTTTCATCTCCGACAACTTATTCAAACACCGCTCCCGAGGGAGAGTTTCATGCGATGCCTTTGTTGCTCCGCTTTTGCTGTCATTTTGGGCCAAAGTTACTTTTTCCTATTTTTATTATTAATTTATTTATTTTTTTCTGCTTCATGGACCGATATGTAATTTTTTTTAGGCGCTGTTTCTCGTGTGTTTGTGGTTTGTTATCTTCGATAAAATAAAGTTTTTGAATTTTTTTTCTGAGTCACATCCTCGTATTTCTGCAATTTCTTTTTTCTTATTTTTTTTTGCGCCCATGTCATGTTACTTGAGAAATGAGGTAAATAAAAATTCATGTTACTTGAAGTTATATATACTATATAATATATATACTATATATATATATATATATATATATATATATATATATATATATATATGATATATATGATATATCTGTATAATATATATATGTAAGTGTTTACATAATAAAAATATGGAAATGTTAGTCCATATATATAAAAGTCTAAAAAACTAAAGGGTGGCAACCAGATTGCTTCGCAGGAATGTGATCAGAACTAGAGACGCTAAAGATGACGTTATACAATAAGTATGTAGGCTAAGATAACATGCCGTCACCTGTAGTCATTCAATTGTTTATAAACATTAGTCCAAGCTCCCTGCTTGAGACAACTACCCGACCTATTATTCAAACGGCCTACGTGATCTGTAGCGTGTCATTCGATTGTGTGTTCGTATGAAACTATGTCATCTGATAGTATGTTCTATGTTCGAACTACTGTCTGTTCCTTCATAACTTGTAACAGAGCTGGTTTATAGACGGGCAGAACAGAGTTAGCTATCGTCATTAGAAGACCTGTACCTCTTTACCTAAGCTTTATCATGTAGAGGAATAGGATTAGCCATCATCATGGCAGAAGCGATCAAGCTATCGTCATAGAAGACTTGTACGATCATACCTGATCTTCATCATGTAAAACTTCAGAAGAAATATACTATTTTTTATACCTTTTGTTTTGTTTTCTACAAGGAACCTCACCGAACCATGAGTTAACACATCGTCGTAAAGATAATACCGACTTCGTAAGTGATCTACAAAAACCCCAGACACTCCATTGAAGATGGAAGTGCAATACCAACCGACTTAGCGTATAGATTATCGCTAGTCTAACATTACCTTCATAGGGCGCCTTATCATACAAGGCACAAGCCCTAATATTTGGTGGCCAGCGTACCAGAAGAACTCTACAAACGTCTACGAAGAAAAACCGAACTAATAAAAAATCATGTATCATAAGAAGTCAACGACGACGGAAGCAGCAGATTCTTCAAGCAACATAGTGAGCGACTTCAGAAAACAATAAGAACTCTTTAACGACGACGAAAGCAAGAGATTCTTCAAGCAACTTAGTATCATCATTAGTGAATAACTTCAAGAAACAAAACCGACGTGTCCTTTTTCCTACGACAACGCAAGCTTCGTCTCTCATTAGAATCATTCAAGAAAACATCGTTAGTGAGCGTTTCCGGCACTGCAAGAAACAAACCGAACGCGTCTGCAGCATCGGATCTTTCAAGGGCTCGAATCATCGAAACAACGCGCACGGGGGAAACTGAAGCCAAACCGCTAAATAGAGAAGGAGGACCAAGGCCGTGTGTCGTTATCGGAACACCGTGACTTCCCACAAAAGCAAGCTAAGTACAATTTTTTATTCATTTGGAGTAACTTTGAGTGTTTCCTTTACAGGTAGAATTTCGTTATTCCTGTGGCTGAAGTTACGAGACATTCTTAATCTTACTTTTTTACAGAAATTATCTATATCATTGAGATTTCGCTACTGCGAGTTTTTATCTTTGAGTGTCTGTTTCCAGAAGTTCTACTGAAATATCATAATCATATACTATGTTAATTTTATCATTTTGGGTGATTATTAATCCCTTACGTAACAAATCATATTAAACAGTGAATATGCGTTTACGCAGTGGACGTCTGTATTTATACAGATGCATGGATAGGGTCGTTAAGCACCGTAGTGATTAGAAAACACACAAAAACACAAGTGGAACACCCGTACAAATCTATATAAATTAGAGGTAACACTATTTCGGGTCATGACAATAAATGCTCCTTTGCAAAGTCCCGATCGCAGTTTTTAGCCTTGAGTTTTTTGAGTTATATAAAATATCGAACCTCAATGACTCAACTTAACTTTAAAAATATGGCTGGATTGCAAGGAATAACATGTCTGTAAAAAACTTTCATCAGGCTAAATGCGCTGACCAGGATCCCTCACTATTTCAAATTTAGCAAAGAATGAAGTACAAACAGTTAATATTGTATGCAGTAGTGATAACTTGTCTTATTAGTAATCGCTCAGTTCCTAATAGTTCGTCATTCATTGCTTTATACGTAACCAGCAACATAATGCTAAAAACACACAATACGTTGCCGATGGTAATAAAGAGAAGGATCCTAATTATTACAAAAAGAAATAGAAACAGTAGCCCGTTCAGAATCAAACAAGCAAACTCGGTGACTGTGGTCACCTAGTCAAGCGGTCAAGGTTAGTTAAATCTGCGAGTTTTCAAAGCGAAGCAAATTCCACACAATAAGCGGGACTCTAGCAGAGTGGGAAAAGCGATGTTGGTCATACATACCGATATCTTTTTGAACTAAAAAGGATTTTTCCTATGCATCACACGACAGTATCAAGTAATCAGAGCAGGTTCTAGTAATTTTAATATATTAAGTTATAATAAATACTGGTGGATTAAGCCCGACTGTACGCGCCGTAAAAATTAGAATATCTTATTTATTCCTTTAGTACAATTAATTACCAGTATTTAACGGACTCACCGTCTGTTGTTCGAACTTCCCTAATGAGAAGTCCGGATAAGCGAGCGTTTACAGATACCTCTATAGTTATAAAAAACGTTGATCTGTATGTAGTGTAATTGTAAGATCCATCTAGGGGTATACAAAATATTATCTACATCCTGAAAAATAAGGCGTGTTTATCAAAGGAAAATCCTATAAACCTTCAAACATATTAAAATCCGTTTGAACAAAAATGAGACAGTTAATCAAATAATAACTATATAAAGGAACTATACATTTGTCTCATAAATCGTAACATTGTTCAAATGACCCAACAGAATTCTCCCACAACCACAGTCGCACTTTACACGCAAAAATCTCGAGAAGCATGCACCCTCGAATGTCTTAGTGCGTGTAAAAAGACTTTGCTGGGAAATGAAATTTTAATCTTCCCGACACTCTGAAATATAACGATTTCCGCGAACAAAGCCCTAAAAGTATACATATCGTGGATACGGAGTTTATAAATATCGCATTTTTTATTGTTGCTAATTTTTAATCACGCCCAACCAGTCGTGGATGAATCTCTCTGATAATCTCCCCCCCATCTAAAGTAATATCCGTAAAGTCATTCAAGCAGAGGTGATTCAGCAGAATTTTTTTTATCTTTTACCTGAATACCAGGAAGTTTCTCCACTAGCGAGTGATCTCTGGGAAAAACGGATGTAATTTAACACAAAATACGGTCTAAGGACAAACATAAAGCTATATACGTACCTTCGTGTAGACTCTCAATGAAATTTCAAAATAAAGATAAATGGACGAAGTTGAAAAATGTTAGTAATAGGAGCCATTAGGAAATCAAATAAGCCCATATAATTTTTCCCTCAAATGTCATGCCATAAAAGATCGGACTTGGCGTATCTGCGTAGATTCTGTCGCTTAAACAAGGAAACGACTTCCGATAGTTTCCAGTGCGATGTACCGCACGACATCTTATCTCTGTTAGGTTAGAATAAATTTTTTTTTCACCAACTTGGACTTACTTAAAGGCTTTTACCTGATACCATTACCTAAGTGATGTACCTCATACACCGTTTTTTCAGCACTCAGGGGACATTATCAATTTTTACGTATGCCTCCGGCTTACGTTGCACCCCAATTACAATATAGTGTTTGGAGATTTTTAGGGGATACCCTACATGCCTATATGGATGATCTTGTAATCTTTTCTAATACCTTAGAACGTACATTCATAAAGTAGAGCTAGTGCTACAGAGACAAAGACAAATAATCTCAGAGTAAAATATCTAAATGTGGAGTTTTTTAAAAACCGAACATGTTTATCTAGGTTTTATGTGTCTGGTCAAGGTCTTAAAAGTAGTCCATGGTAAAGGATTGTTCGGCTATTCATAACTTTCGCGGTACTTATTAACGTAAAAGGGGGATACAGCACTTTGCGCTGTAGTGGGTATTACAATCGTATGTAAATATGTAACTCTTCAATCATGACAGCTCCTTTAACAGATCTTACGAAGAAGAGCGTAGATTTATGGTCTGAAAAGCATCAACAGGCGTTCGATATCTTAAAAGCGGAATAATGCAGCTTACTAACTTAAAAATCAAACCCTGATTTAAATAAGGAATTTTGTTTTATTGCAACAGACGCCTCAGACCAAGGGGTAAGAGGGTACTACTTCAGTAATATGATAAAACAGTTCTTCCCTATAGCTTTTTATTCACGTAAACTAAAGCCCTCTGAAAGTAAATATGCAGTAATAGGCAAGGAAGGGCTAGGTATCTTTAACACTAGTACATTTTAAGTTTCATAATCTATGGCTATCCTGATAAAAGTCCTTACTGAACATAGAGTCCTTTACCGAGTTTTTCAAAGGCTTTAAATCACAGTCCAAAAGGAACTCGGTGACAAATGATCATTCAGGTCTTTGGAGCCAAGATAAGATATCTACCTGGGAAAGCAAATATCATAGCTGGACGCATTATCCCGCAATCCCGCACCATACTGCAAAGAACCATTCTTTGGCCCTAAAAAGTTAGAAATATCCGTGCCTATTGTTAAAACCGTATTCTAAACAAGAAAATTCCTAACCCAAGAGATCGCGAGCATTGAATATCTGGGTCGGAGCGCAGAACTGTTACAAACTGAACAAAGCAAGTGTCAGCAGCAGCTAAACACCAAACAATAAACACTTCGAAACGGAAACAGGGTCAGCGGCTAAGCAAACCAATAAACACTTCGAGCAGAAACCCTAAAGCAAAAGTATATTTAAAGTATGTGTATCAGAATAATGTAATCAAATGTAATATTATATGTAGGTCTGTGACGAGGTAAACCCGAAGAACACAGCAGATGACTAACGACCAGGTAGTAGTAATAATCTCTTTCATACCAATCGTCCTAAACTGGTTGCATTCCGTCATCCAGGGTTCCTATTATGTCACGAAAGCCAAATCACTATTTTACTGGCCTACAGTGCTTACGATATATAAAAGCACATAACTGATTGTAACACCGTGTCATGAAAACAAGGGGACACACTAAGACACCTGTCAGTTAAGGGCGTATCCTGTGCCAAATCAATCCTTGAAAGAATATACGTAGACTTATTAACAGAATTACGAGTCTGACAGAGGGAAAATAAACACTTCTTAGTGTTAATAGTTCCTTGACACGTTATATAGAATTAATAGCACTAAAAACAAACACGCCGGCAATTTGAGTGCGTTAGGAATATTTTATGAGTGCTAAATCAGTAAATATGGAATTCAACACATAATAATCTGTGACTCGGGTGGTGTAAATCAATAATAATCTCCTTAAAAGTCGTGTGTGAATTCCTTTCCATTAAGACAATAATATATTTTATCACCCAGAGTCAATCGGTTTGGTAGAATAACGGATATTTAAATAGGAAGTGTCAATGTCTTACGAGTTACACTCGTGATGTTGGATCCGGACTGGATATAGCGGTTCTCGCGGTTTTAATACCTTTATCATTTATATCTTGTATCTATAGAATTGATGCCGCAAGTAGCCTTATACGGTACGCCGCTAGAACACTTTTCCACATATTCAAGCCAACCATTAATTTATCAAATATATATCAAAAAATATATATAAATAAATAAAATATAAAAAAAATAAGATAAATATGGATACAAGTGGAGTCAATATAATACACTCCGTAGAAGTCGGAAGGGTTACAAATTATAATAAAAAGGAATCACGATAAAATATCAATAAGCAAAACGTAACCATAGATAATTAAATATCCAAATATATGCGTAAAGATTTGAACTCTAACTTAACGCTTTAGTAATGACAAATAAGCTAAAAGTTCAAACACATATCCAAAATCTACTGACATATTGTCTGTCCCGTGATTTTATAATTCGTAGTCAATGAAAAAAAAATTAAATAAATAAATAAATAAATAAACTAATAATAAATAAAATAAAATAAAATAAAATAAAATAAAAGAGATTTTAAAGTCAGGAAGTCTAGAAGTGAAAATGTTATCTATGGAATAATCCTATATGAATCTTATACAGGGCTAATAATATATATAGAATTTGTATGGAAACCTTTTTCATATAGTTTGAATAAGGAATATTTATTTAACATAATGCCAACATGAAACTAATATATTGTTCAATTTTAGTACTGTTTTTTTGGTTTTTTTTTTTCACCCCAGACATTCGTTCCTCATGCGGGGTGGGAGAATTACAACACTAAAATATCATTTGAAAATAATACTAAAGTCGTATCTCTTACAGCAAGCTAACGTAACTCTTAGCTGGCTGAGAGCAATCTCCTGCCAAGTGACGACGTCATCATTGCCGTATCAGCATTTGTTCCTTTTAACCTCAATAATCTGCTTGTACACAGGCTTCATCTGTGTGTCGTCTCTGCTTGCAAAAGCAGATGACGGAGAAAGGAATGCTTAGTTCATGAACTTCACATGTGGTTCATAGGTCACATGACAGGCCACATAACATATTCTTATCCGTGTGTGTAATGCAATTAGTTAAGGACTTGTAATCGATTTTAAAATTAATGAACAATATAAGCAAATAGAATTTCTATAACAACAAAAATGAATTAATTTTTTTTTTTCTGAACCTCATAGACAATTAGAGTCAATAATTCAGCTTATGACATGGGTAAACGGACATTTAGAATTATCAAGTTGTGGATAAGAAATATTTACTTGCAACATTAGCCTATTACAATTCAAGTAAATCACATTTCATGGGAAAATGTCACATTTTTCTTGGAAAACCCAAAGTTATATAGAAATTTAGTTACATAGTTGGGTCTTTTTCGTTGCATCTCCTACCTATTAATAATGTTTTAAAAGTTAACCTCAGAGGATGCGCACGAGAAAATTGAATATGAAACTTTTGTTAGGGCACATAGAATCATGATTAATCTTCTCTTTGACTCTTATGTTGCCTGGCAATCTTACAATTAGCTCCGTTTTCCACTTCTTGTCTAGTAACTTACTACCAGTAATATCGAATTTTCTTTGAGATTCGTAATGATATCTATTTATTTTTTATAATTATGGATATTTTTACAAGTCATCATAGACCTGGATAGGTTCACTCATTGTTAATGCCATGGATAAAAAAGTTTGTACAGCTGACTCTTTTGAATTCCAAAATATCAGCGAATTCATGTGGGTTAAGTCTGGTCTAAATGGCTCTCTCCCCTCCCCCGTATTTGGATGTCGTCTGAATTTACTTTGCCCTTGTGACAAGTATAATTTCACTTGCAGGCTGATTAATGGAACCTGGTTACAGTATCCTGCAGTACGAGAGTTTCACATCGCAACTTCAAAAAATCGTTCGTCGCAGCGGACGACTACAGTCAAGTAACAACCGCCTACAATGTGAAAGGAATTTCATGGACTTCTTCGGCCGACACCGTATCTCGTCGTTAATCTCGTTTTAATGCGGAATGCTCCGGCTACTGTCGGAATCGACTACAAAAAGGGACATACTTCCGACAATTACGACCCGAAGGATATTCAACTCTACTTTGCTGGCGAAGGACTCGTGCTGGGGATGTTTTTTTTTATTCATCGCGAACGTAATCGTGTAGCTTAGGATGCAGAGAATAAGTATGAGCGCAAAAATAGAACGTTGGACCCGCCCAGGCAAATTTTCCCCTTGTTTTAACCATTGAAAAAGGCCGTTTCAATTGGCTAAAGGTGGTTGTCTGGAACTGTGTAATGGACGAAAAGTTGTTCGAAAGCTAGTTAAAAGTGAAGTAGTATAACCTCGGTCATGTATCCTATATATATAAAGTATCATGTATCCTATATATAATTGATCATAAATAACAGAGTTGAAATATATCTTTGCGTGTACGCAATAGGAATCTCTTATATAAATGATCATAAATAACGGAATCGAAATATATCTTTGCGTGTACGCAATAGGAATCTATTATATAAATGATCATACATAACAGAATCTAAATATATCTTTGCGTGTACGCAATAGGAATCTATTTAAAGTGCACATATATTAATCATAATTATATGAATCCATATACATATGTATAAACAAATCAGGTAGCCTATAATCAATCTGTTACCTTTTATCTTACCAATATCTGCAGTTATTTATGAGTTAGTATATGAATTACTAATCAGATATATAACATTTAGCATAAAAATCAACGAATCAATCAGCATAAACATTAATAATGTTATCAAAATCATATATGAAATTTTTTATCAGTTAAAATATGATTTTTATCATGTTAATCTTCATTCTATGCAATTATCAGAGTACATTAGTATTTTCTGTAGCATAAGTATCTTAAAGAGATGAAGTGAAAAACTGTATCATTATTTATCATGTGATCACTATTATTTACCAATATCATTGTTTTATATTTTATTACTTGAATCAATTCATGTACACCATGAATTTTTATTTACTTATATATATATATATTCACATAGTGTCTGTATCACACTCCTATAAGTCAAATGCAAGTCAAGTTTGAGTAATATTCAGTAGTTGGTTTTGGTAGCTGACCGAGCTAATGTAAGTGTTTACATAATAAAAATATGGAATGTTAGTCCATATATATAAAAGTCTAAAACTAAAGAGGTCAACCAGATTGCTTGCAGGAATGTGATCAGACTAGAGACGCTAAAGATGACGTATACAATAAGTATGTATGCTTAAGATAACACGCCGGTCACCTGTAGTCATTCAATTGTTTATAAAACATTAGTCCAAGCTCCCTGCTTGAGACAACTACCCCGACCTATTATTCAAACGGCCTACGTGATCTGTAGCGTGTCTCATTCGATTGTGTGTTCGTATGAAACTATGTCATCTGATAGTATGTTCATATGTTCGAACTACTGTCTGTTCCTTCATAACTTGTAACAGAGATGGTAGACGGGCAGAACAGAGTTAGCTATCGTCATTAGAAGACCTGTACCTCTTTACCTAAGCTTTATCATGTAGAGGAATAGGATTAGCCATCATCATGGGCAGAAGCGATCAAGCTATCGTCATAGAAGACTTGTACGATCATACCTGATCTTCATCATGTAAAACTTCAGAAGAATATACTATTTTTATACCTTGTGTTTTCTACAAGAACCTCACCGAACCATGAGTTTAACACATCGTCGTAAAGATAATACCGACTTCGTAAGTGATCTACAAAACCCCAGACACTCCATTGAAGATGGAAGTGCAATACCAACCGACTTAGCGTATAGATTATCGCTAGTCTAACATTACCTCATAGGGCGCCTTATCATACAAGGCACAAGCCCTAAAATATATATATTATAACGATATATATATATATATAGTATATATAATATATATATATATATATATATATATATATATATATATATATATATATAATATATAATATCTTATACATATATATATATATATATATATATATATATATATATATATATAAACTTCATATAATCATATATATATCGTATATATATATATCTATATATATATATATATATATATATATAATATATATATATCATATATATTATATATTATATATCTATATATATATATATATATATATGTTTGTGTTGCATGAGCACGATCCGTTACGCAAATTTACTGCAAAATTCAGGAAAACTCTATAATACAGGTTAATTACTTATACGTTTTTATTGTTATTTTTATCACAGAATATCCCAAATGTTTCCTCCAAACATTAACGCATTCACATAAAAAAAAAATTGCCATTGTAACATAAAAAGAAAAAAGTACAAAGCGACATCCTGACTACTCTGGCATCAAACTGATTTGGGCGCCATTAAGTCCCACCGAAAGAATCCCCAGCGCGTTCACGAGCGCTCAATTTATAGTCATGAAATTCCGCTTTCGAAGCTGACGGCTGAAAACCTGTGAGATCAGAAAGGAAAAACCCAAAGGCCGACGGACGGACGTGTAAAAACCGGGATGGGCCAACATCCATTGCTCTAAAAACTCCAATTCCTTCATTTGTCACTGGCCTTGAACGTATAATGGTATTTATTTTTTCCCCCCACGTTATTTTTTTTTTTGGGGGGGGGTGGACGTCGGTTGGGTCACTGAACCCTAAAAAATTCTGCTTGACTCGCAAATTTGTTCAAAGCTTCCCCCTGCGTGTCAGTCTTTTTTTTTTTTCCAAAACATTTAACAACTCTTATTCCCTTGTTCTACTAACCCTGTCCTCTCTCTCTCTCTCTCTCTATTTTCAAGGAGAACATTCGCTACAGCATAGCAATCGCTGTATTCACAAATATCTCTTTTCACGCATTCAATTTATTCCTAAATTTTCGTAACTGCATCAGTGCAGTATTTTCTCCCTAAAGGGAGTTAACCAATAAACGCCGACTCTTATTTTTTTTCTTTTTCGGGGGAAAAATATCTTTTTATAACTGAAACTCCTTGTGTCAGAAAAATTGGATCCTTTCCCGTTTCCAATTCTATTAATCCTCAGATATTCTTTGAATAATCCACAGCGATTTTCTCCAGTATAACTCTGACATCGACATCGACAGCTGTAGTGTCCATTTTGTCCATTTAGGTAGATTCGTTTCGATTTTGGGTAAATGTTTTATTTTTGTGTGTGTGTGTGACCAGAAAATCTTCTTGCTAATGATGATTAATTGCAGCTCAGATTTGGCATCGCCGAGCCTTCACTAATGAGAATGAGCTGACTATAGTTTTGAAAACCTAAATAAATATCTCCGTTTCTTATTCTGTTTTACTAACGTCTGTCTATTACTTGATGTTGTTTGTTATAGAAATCCAAATAGACTAATAAAATAGAATTCTATATCAATTAACGATCTCATATAGCACCATATAGAAATCATGTATTGTTCTCATATGAACTAACATGAATTTTGATCACATTATTTCGAGATGTAATCCTTAGCATTGACAGAAAACTTGAAGATGCTTTGACATGTTTAAAATTATTGTTGTGCAAGAATGCAACGCTCTTTCTTTACGAAGTTATCCGCTATGATTTTGGTCCATATGTAAACAAATATTCATTCAGTAGTACGACACTATTATATAATACTTGTAGAATTTTTATTCATAAATATTTTGCGAGATGATTATAGTTCATAAATAGCCGTTATGATAACTGGTGTGTATGTATAATTAATTCAGTGGTACATCACGATTCAATGATACTCGTAGAATTCTATTCATAAATATTTGTAAATAATGTGTGCATATTATTTAACTAATTGTTAGTTAGTTTTATACGCATAATTAATTACAATTAGATCCTTGTTATGGATCTTGAAATTTGACATGCCACTGACATGAAAATCTTCACCTTCAAAAGGTCACAAAACAATAAAATATTCGAACTCACTTCGACATGTTTGAATACGGTTGATGTAGCCGAGTAATAACTTTTAAGTATAAATTTATCATCATGTGTACTATGATTTGATTACACTTACTTAACTAAATCCTGCGCTTCTTCTCAAAAATTATTGAATGTTATTGGTCATTTTGATTTAAGAACGATATTCAGTGAATTTAAGATAAATCATTAAACGGTCTGATAGCCTCTTGGCAACTGTTATCACTGCAGTTAATATTTTTGAAGGATTCTTGACTTTGACTTCATTACCTTAATAAATATCGTTCTTCGGATAAATATTTCTTTCTCGTTACGATTGAATAATCTGCAGCAAGCCTTGGGAGCCTGAACGAAATAAAAAATGACTGAAAATCATGTGAATCGAGGTCCATGAGAAAAAGAATTGAAGCCACAAGAAAGTACCTTAAATTTCATGTGCCCTAATTCCTTTGAAATTGTAAAATTTGTGGTAAAAAAATATTTTATTTTATTTTTTTCCCGTTTTTTGTGTTCTGAGGCCGCAATTAAAACGTTTAGCGAAATATAACAAAAAGTGAAAGACAATGGAGGTATGGGAATAAGTACTAAATGTTTAATTTTGCACTATTATATGAAAATATAATATATATACTATTATAATATATATACTACTAATATTAACAAATATTGCAACTCGTATTCCTGCGATGGTTTCATGTGCCCCAAATTCAACTCTGATATGGCACGACATTTTTCCCCTTTTCAAAACCCACCGAATTTCCACCCTCTTCTGGAAAAGTTGTTTGTTTTGATTCTTTGGCCCTCCTAATGGCAGCGGGTTCCAGTATATAGAAAGATACGACTCTTGACAAAAAAGAAAGAAAGAAAGACCCTATTCAGTGTCATCATCAAGGCGCCATTTGGAAAATATTCACGTTCCATATGTATGAGAGGAAACTGACAGGCGCGCCGCCGGTATCAAGAGCAGAATACATCGAAGAACGAATGCTTCCGAAATTACACTTGCAGGTAAAAAAGATTCGTAGTGTGTATTTTCGCAGGGGGAAGAATTCCTCTCTGTTTCCATTCTCCTGTCTTGAAGATTAAAACGACGGGTTTTGCGGGGAAGGGGATAGCTTGATCCTTTCAACCTAGGCGTCAGACCAGTCCCAAAAATCAAGGGGTTGCTGATGGCTTGCTGTGGGCGTACTGATGACCTCTAGAAGAGGGACAGGGATTCCTACTGGCAACATATTTGCTTATCCGTCTCCTCTTCGCCAGAATCCTGTTGTGTGAGATTCGATTCAGAGGATCAGTGGCCAGTGCGTCCCAGAGATACTGCCTTTGCATAGCAAATCAGGTCCGGGAGAGATTCCATGAATTTGTGACACCAGGGGTACACTCTTCTGAGGGATTTTTAAGAGGGTTTTTATTTTTGACACCAAAGGGTATACACTTATGAGAGATCTTTAAGACGGGCTTTATTTTGTGACACCAGAGGTATACACTTCTGAGGGATTTTTAAGACGGCTTTTATTAAGTGAATATTCTAAAACGTAAGATTTAATTCCTTTAATTCTTTCCTTATTCATATATATTTATATGTCTTCGTAAGACTTATATCCCTTTAAGTACGTAAAAGGCTAATCTGAATAATCAGATGAATGAACTTATATCCCTTTAAGTATGTAAAAGGCTAATCTCAATAATCAGAGGATTGAAAAGTTTTTCATCTACTATGAGATTCAGGGCCTCTGTAACACGGTTTTTTCGCAATAACTTTTTATCTATGCCTTTCATAAATATAACGCTTATTCAGAATACATATTATATCAACACTAAAATTTTTGAGTGTATTCTGCACTTGACGTAGGTTGAATAAATTTGGTACTTATAATGTAAAAGTGACTTTTTTGAAGACGGGCCAACTTACTCAGAGAAAAGGTTTCGAACGCACTCGTACGTAACTTATGACATCATTTCTTCCCTCTTTTCTTGATGGATGATTGGCTATACGTAACGAAGGCTAAACTCTGGCAACAATGACATACAAATTTAAATACAATTTAAAATACAATTATCAGTGGAACCTCTCCACTGATAATTGTCATAATGAACAAACCAACAAAATATGTTAATAAATACAAAAACACTTCGATTATTAGTCTAACTCCCAAAATAAGTTTCCAAAGAAATTACAGTCTACTTTATAGGTCACAATCAGTTTGACAAGATGTAGGGAATAGTTGTTAATTACCAAAAACATAGTAGACAAGCTTGATTTGATAACTGCTATATCCAATGTCAAGCATTTTTATTTATTGGCTATTTACCTATTTACTGAAAAAAAATAGCCGGTTACCGTATATTGGCTTTAAAAACCTTCACCAATAATTATCGTCAGAATGGTGACTTCATGAGGCTCCCCCAACCACTTTCGCCTCGTTATAATTTCAGTATAACACTGAAGGCTACCATGGGCATTGTTGGATTAGAAAAAAATTAACTTCTGGCTATAAAAACTAATTTCTCGAGTAGTTGTAAGAAGTGCTAAATGATCCTCAAGGATCCCAGCAGTTGGTCTAAACGTTTAATTCATGTATATTACTGCTATACTGTTGCGGTACTACTGCTACAGTAGTATTACTACGCTAGCACTGATACCCCCCCACACCCATCTATGTATCGTTCCGCCATTCATAAAGTCTTTTGGGTTTCAGAGCCGATGGAATTTTCTGTCTGGTGGATGGGCGGGGCAACATTTAGTCAAAAAAAAAAGGTGTTTGTTTACCTTGCTTACGTAATGAATGTTTTTCGACTCTTGGCTCGTAATCATTGGCCATGGCGTCGGCTGGATCATTTTTACTCTATAAAAAATAAAACTATCTGGTTTAGGTTATTGATAATGCTGACAAAATTTGTGTGTGGTTGTAAAATATAAATATGGCAACTTTCAGCTACATCCGATGCTTTGACAAGGAGTAAAGTCCAAAAAACCGTGTTACAGAGACCCTGAATCTCATAGTAGTGTAAAGGATTAGTTAATATATGATTTATCTTAGCTTGATAAAATATAAATCACCAAATAAATAAATTTGTGGTGACCGCTGTTTACTTTGAGGATTATATGTAGAGACACGACAATGGAATCATTTCATTGCTTTCTTTTTATCTATAATGTAAAACATGCTCTAGTTTGGTATATTTTCGAAGGATGACTTCAGTTCACGCTTTAGCAGACTGTTTCTCTTCTAAGCCCTAGAAATTGACGCTATATATAATATACAGTATTTTTTTAATGTTAGTCAAGAGAGTGAAATGTTTTAGCGATAAATAGCACTGAGTAGAGCTTTAACTTATGTTTTAAGTATTCATGTTCAAAAATATTTATGAATCATGTAAGGACAAGTGAATGATTCCTGAAAAAAAATCTTCAGAACTACATTTATTTTTCTACGATCGAGTTATTCATTTTGAGCGTCAATAGCCATACTCACTGCAATGATAGCATATATATCATTAAGACATTATGTTTGCCAATGCAGTCAAACATCAGGTTAAAAAATAATTTAGATCCAACTATGAAGTTTACTGACACGATAACCTTGCTTCCATTTTGCTGTCACGTTTGGGCAGTGACTTTCCTCCATATAATCACGTCCTATTGGTAAACTAATGGCCTTTACAAAATTAAACATCTATCAACACAGAAATATAAGTTAGACTGAGAGAGAGAGAGAGAGAGAGAGAGAGAGAGAGAGAAAAGAAATTCGGGTAAAACTGACAAACTGATAAGAGGTAGAGAAAGGGAGAGAGAAATAGGTAAAACTATCAAACAAGAGAGAGAGAGAGAGAGAGAGAGAGAGAGAGAGAGAGAGGATTGCTTTCTCAACCACCCTCCGCGCGAAGGCGAGAGTAAACAGACGGAGGCAAGAGCATCGCGGAAGGCAACTTTAAAGGAGAAATCCACCGACTGCTTTGGGATTCTGTGTCGGATAAGAGACTTTTTTATTTTTCCTTGTTTTTCGTTTTTTTCATGGTGGTGGTGGTGGTGGTGGGGGGGTGGGGCGGGGGGGGGGGGGGGGGAGGGGTGGTGGTCGGGGGGGGATATTAAGAAGAAAGAAACGTCGGTGGGGAAAATCTCTAAATACTCAGTTTGGCTTCCCAATGACGTCTAATTTGCGGGAGAAGAAGACATGTTCAGAGGTGGCGAAAGGAAGGAAGGAAAAGATTTCACCTGGGTCGATGATGATTTGTGCTTTGGGGCTCGATTCACATTTCGTGGATTCAATAAAGGCAGTGATGGTGAATGGATGTTCATCGTCATAATTCTGAAAAATGACACAGATACGCACACACACTCAAACATATCTATATAAGTCAATACGAGCATATGAGATACAATGTTTTTTTTTATGAATTATTCTATCAACCCCTTAAAGAATATTTATATATAAAATTCTCCCTATCAAACCCTTGCAAAATATTTATGAATAAAATTCAATCTATCAACCACTTGCAAAATATTTATTTATAAATAAAATTCTCTATCAACTCCTTGCAGATTATTTATGCATAAAAGTCTTTCTTATCAACCACTTGCAAAATATTTATAAATAAAATTCTCTTTATCAACTCCCTGCAGAATATTCATAAATAAAAATCTCTATCAACCACTTGGTGAATATTTTATAAATTAGATTCTATGAGTATCATTCAAAGGTTTCGTACTACTAGTGAATACATGCAAACAACTAAACCATGATATTGATACACTTGCTCATGCAACCTTGTAATGTCATAGCAGACAATTTCATTCAAGAAAGAGCATTAATATAACACTCTCATATAACAAGAAGTTTAAACATGTCAAAGTATCTGCCGGTTCTCTGTCAATGCTGAGGTAGCTCAAAATAATCTGATCAAAATTCATGATAGTTCATTTGAGAATAATATATGACTTCTATAGGGTGCTATATGCCTCAAAATTATTCAAAGACTAAGATCGTGACTTGATGCAGTATTGTAGAATTCTATTCTGTAAGTGGATTTGCAATTTCATAACAAACAGCATTCAATAAATAGAGACACATGAATCAAATAAAATGGAAATGCTGATCATTCTATAGTTTCTGAAATTCTAGACAGATCATTCCCTCTTGCAAACACTCGACAATACCCAGTCTGAGCTGCAATTAGCAAGAAAACTTTTCCAGTCACAAATGAAATCAAAAGTTCACATTAGAAACGAAAAGAATCGAACTACATTCATATTCTAAAGATGACAATGATGTCGATGGATAACGGGAAGAAATCACTCTGGATGATTCAAAGAATACCTGAGGTTTAATAAAATCGGAAACACAAATGTTTCTCTTTTTTTTTCAGACCCAATAATTTTCAGTTTTATAAATACTATTTTTTCTTTTTTTGGTAAAAGGTTTCGACGTTTATTGGTTAACGTATTCCCTTTGGCGAGAAAATGCTGTACTGATGCAGTTACTAAAACTGTGGAATAAAGTGAATGCGTGGGAATAGATATATGCAAACAGAGCAACTGCTTTGCTGTAGCCAATATCTCTTTGTAAACGAGAGAGAGAGAGAGAGAGAGAGAGAGAGAGAGAGAGAGAGAGAGAGAGACGAATGGGGTGATGGGTGCTAGGGAATAAAAGTTGACAAATATTTTGAAAAAAAAAATAGACAGACAGGCAGCTGGAACCTTTGAACAAATTTGCGAGTCAAGCAAAAAAATTTTTTAGAATCCACTGACATCCTCCACGGCCACCCACCACCCCACCCCCGCCCCAAACAAAAAGAAACTAAGAAAAAACACACAATAAGGAAAATAGCTGCTATTATACGCCGGAGACAATGGAGTTCATTGAGTTTGAATTTTCCTTTTTTTTTTTTTTTTATTCCCTAAGTGAGAGCAGTGATGTTGGCCCATTCCGGTTTTTTATTTTTTACACGTCCGTCCGTCGGCCTTTGGGTTTTTCCTTTCTGGTCTCACAGGTTTTCAGTCGTCAGCTTCGAGAGCGGAATTTCAACAGTATAAATAGAGCGCTCACGAACGCTGAGGATTCTTTCAGTGGACTTAATGGCGCCCAAATCAGTTTTCATGCCATGGTAGTCAATGGCAATTTTTATTTTTATTCGAATGTGTTGAAGTTAGAAGGAAACATTTGGGATATTCTGTGATGAAAATCATAATAAAAATGTATAAGTCATTAACTTGTATTGTAGATTTTTCCTGAATTTTGCAGTAAATTTACGTACGGAACTTTAAAATGGATCATGTTCATGGAACACGCACACACACATACACACACGCATATAGTATATATATATATATATATATATATATATATATTATATATATATATATATATATATATATATAATATACACTATATATATATATATATAGTATATAAATATAGTATATATATATATATATATATATATATATATATATATATATATATATATATATATATACATACATACATACATACATACATATATATATATATATATATATATATATATATATCTATATATATATATATATACTATGTCTGCATTTATCCACACACATAGATATATATATGTACATATGAGAGAGAGAGAGAGAGAGAGAGAGAGAGAGAGAGAGAGAGAGAGAGAGAGAGAGAGAGACCACCATTGTTTCTAGAAAATCAGATATATAATCATGTGATCACAATGCATTACCACTGAATAAAGATTATTTATCTTTAATCGATTAATAGTCACTTCAGAGCCATCATAATGAAATGAGATAGATTTAAAATCGTTTGTAAATAGTAAACACAGGCATCATTTGCACTTACGCCCTCTAATTCTTTACGTTTGTTTTGAATTTCCAACGAGGAATCCACTGAGGTTATAGAAGCGATGATGACTAATTTGCTTCTGAGAATATGTCTAATGAGGTACTGAAACCTCGCTAAATAACGTACAAAGACGTAGGTGTTACAGCTACTGAAACACATTTATCATCACTTGTCTTAGTCAACACGTATTTGCAGCATCTCGAGTTCCAGTTGTCTCCAGAAATTTCCTCGCAAAGGTCCAACTAAACCTTTAGGCAGAGAGCTCGTGCGTTATATCCCCCACTTGGAGCTTTGCGGCACAAGGAATGACATTTCAACGTAAATGTTTCATCTCCGACAACTTCTTCAAACACCGCTCCCGAGGGAGACTACCATGCGATGCCTTTGTTGCTCCGCTTTTGCTCTCATTTTGGGCCAAACTTACGTTTCCATTTTTTATTAATTAATTTATTTATTTATTTTTTCCAGCTTCATGGACCGATATGTGATTTTTTAAGGCGCTGTTCCTCGTGTGTTTATGGTTCGTTATCTTCGATAAAATAAGTTTTTTATTTTTTTTCTGAGTCACATCTTCGTATTTCTACAATTTCTTTTATTATTTTTTTGCGATGTCATGTTACTTGAGAAATGAGGTAAATAAAAATCATGTTACTTGAAGTAGATATACTATATATATATATATATATATTATATATATATATATATATATATATATATATATATATATATATATATATATATATATATATATATATATATACTATATATATATATATATATATATATATATATATATATATATCTTATAATATATATATATAGTATCAGTATATCTATATAGATATATATATATATCTATATATATATATCTATATATATAGATATATATATACTATATCATATGTATATATATATATATATATATATCTATATACCTATATATATATATATATATATATATATATATGTTTGTGTACTGCAAAACAATTCAGGAAAACTCTATAATACAGGTTAATTACTTATACGTTTTTACTGTTATTTTCATCACAGAATATCCCAAATGTTTCCTCCAACATTTATCGTATTCACATAAAAAAAAATGCCATTGTAACATAAAAAGAAAAAGTACAAAGCAACATCCTGACTACTCTGGCATCAAACTGATTTGGGCGCCATTAAGTCCACTGAAAGAATCCTTAGCGTTCACGAGCGCTCTATTTATAGTCATGAAATTCCGCTTTCGAAGCTGACGGCTGAAGACCTGTGAGATCAGAAAGGAAAAACCCAAAGGCCGACGGACGGACGTGTAAAAACCGGGATGGGCCAACATCCATTGCTCTAAGAACTCCAATTCTTCATTTGTCACTGGCCTTGAACGTATAATGGTAGTTATTTTTTCCCCCCCTCGTGATTTTTTTTTTTTGGGGGGGGGGGGGTGGGGGGGGGGGGGGGGGTGGCGTCGGTTGGGTCACTGAATCCTAAAAAAAATTCTGCATGACTCGCAAATTTGTTCAAAGCTTCCCCCATGCGTGTCCGTTTTTTTTTTTTTTTTTCCAAAACATTTAACAACTCTTATTCACTTGTTCTACTAACCCTCTCTCTCTCTCTCTCTCTCTCTCTCTCTCTCTCTATTTTCAAGGAGAACATTCGCTACAGCGTAGCAATCGCTGTATTCGCAAATATCTCTTTTCACGCATTCAATTTATTCATAAATTTTCGTAACTGCATCAGTGCAGTATTTTCTCTTCAAAGAGAGTTAACCAATAAACGTCGACTCTTATCTTTTCTGTTTTTCGGGGAAAAAATCTTTTTTTTAAACTGAAACTTATTGTGTCAGAAAAATTGGATCCGTTCCTGTTTCCAATTCTATTAATCCTCAGATATTCTTTGAATAATCCAGAGCGATTTTCTCCTGTATAACACTGACATCGACATCGACAGCTGTAGTGTCCATTTTGCCTATTTAGGTAGATTCATTTCGATTTTGGGTAAATGTTTTATTATTATTTTTTTTTTATGTGTGTGACCAGAAAATCTTCTTGCTAATGATGATTTATTGTAGTTCAGATTTGGCATCGCCGAGCCTTCACTAATGAGAATGAGCTGACTATAGTTTTGAAAACCTAAATAAATATCTCCGTTTCTTATTCTGTTTTACTAACGTCTGTCTATTACTTAATGTTGATTGTTATAGATATCCAAATAGACTAATTAAACAGAATTCTATATCATTTAACGATCTCACATAGCACCCTATAGAAATCATGTATTATTCTCATATGAACTAACATCAATTTTTATCACATTATTTTGAGATGTAATCCTGAGCATTGACAGATAAGGGTGCAACACTCAAGTCTTTAAGAAATTGTCCGCTATGATATTGGTGTATATGTATAATTCATTCAGTACTACAACACTATTAAATGATACTAGTAGAATCCTGTTCATAAATATTCTGCGAGATGATTATCAAGTAATTCATAAATATTTGTAACTAATATGTGCATATACATGCCATTGACATGAAAACCTTCTCCTTCAAAAGGTCACAAAATAAAAGGCAAAGACGTACATATCAGTGGTATTAGTCAATACGGTTTGACGAAAGAGTACGCATATATGAGTTATAATTTTTTCTTCTTATGATGAATTACTCTGTCAACCATCTTCATTTATAAATAAAAATCTCTTTATCAACCTCTTGCAGAATATTTTATAAATTAAATTCTATGAGTATCATTTAACGATTTCGTACTACTAGTGAATACATGCATACAACTAAACCATGATTTTGATTCAATTGCGCATGCAACATTGCAATGTCATAGCAGAAAATTTCATTCAAGAAAGAGCATTAATATAACACTCTTATATAACAAGAAGTTTAAACATGTCAAAGTATCTGCCGGTTCTCTGTCAATGCTGAGGTAGCTCAAAATAATCTGATCAAAAATTCATGCATTGAGAATGATATTTGACTTCTATAGGGTGCTATATGCCTCAAAATTATTCAAAGACTAAGATCGTGACTTGATGCAGTATTGTAAAATTCTATTCTGATAGTGGATTTGCCATTCCATAACAAACAGCATTCAATAAATAGAGACACATGAATCAAATAAAATGGAAATGCTGATCATTCTTTAGTTTCTGAAATTCTAGACTGATCATTCCCTTTTGCAAACACTCGACAATACCCAGTCTGAGCTGCAATTAGCAAGAAAATTTTCCAGTCACAAAAGAAATCAAAAGTTCACATTAGAAACGAAAAGAATCGAACTACATTCATATTTTGAAGCTGCCAATGATGTCGATGGATAACGGGAAGAAATCACTTTGGATGATTCAAAGAATACCTGACGTTTAATAAAATCGGAAACACAAATGTTTTTTTTCTGTCGTAATGAGTTTCAGTTTTAAAAAGACGATTTTTTCCCTTTTTTTGGTAAAAAGTTTCGACGTTTATTGGTTAACGTATTCCTTTGGCGATAAAATGCTGTAGAGATGCAGTTACTAACACTGAGGAATAAAGTGAATTGGGAACAGATATATGCAAACATAGCAACTGCTATGCTGTAGCCAATATTCTCTTTGTAAACAGAGAGAGAGAGAGAGACGAAGGGGGTGATGGGTGCTAGGGAATTAAAGATGACAAATATCTTGAAGAAAAAAATAGACTGACAGGCAGCTGGAAGCTTTGAACAAATTGGCGAGTCAAGCCAAAAAATTTTTTAGGATCCACTGAACACCCTCCCCGGCCTCCCCCCTCCCCACAAAAAAACAAAAAACAAAAAACAAAATGAAACTAAGAAAAAACACACATTATACGTCCTAGGCCGGTGACAAATGGAGGAATTGGAGTTTGAATTTTCCTTTATTTTTTTATTTTTTTATTTTTTTTTTTGTGAGAGCAGTGGATGTTGGCCCTTCCCGGTTTTTACACTCCGTCAGTCGGCCTTTAGGTTTTTCCTTTCTGGTCTCACAGGTTTTTAGCTGTCAGCTTCGAGAGCGGAATTTAATCAGTATAAATAGAGCGCTCACGAACGCTGAGGATTCTTTCAGTGGACTTAATGGCGCCCAAATCAGTTTCATGCCAGAGTAGTCAGGATGTCGCTTTGTACTTCTTCTTTTTATGGTGCAATGGCAATTTTGATTTTTACTTGAATGCGTTAAAGTTTGGAGGGAAACATTTGGGATATTCTGTGATGAAAATCACAATAAAACCGTATAAGTAATTAACCTGTATGGTAGATTTTTCCTGAATTTTGCAGTAAATTTACGTACCGGAACTCTAAAGTGATCGTGCTCATGCAACACACACACAAACACAAACAAACACACAGACACACACGCACACAGACACACACACACATATATATATATATATATATTATATATATATATATATATATATATATATATATATATATATATATATTTATATATATATTTGTGTGTGTGTCTGTGTGTTTGTATGAGCACGATCACTTTAGAGTACGGGTACATAAATTTACAGCAAAATTCAAGGAAAATGTACAATACAGGTTAATAAGAGAGCGGGAGGATGGTGGCGAGTCTAATAAGTTAGCGGCCCGCGAGTTTTAAAATTGTTCTCGGCGGTCCGGGCGAATCTCGGGACTTTACAGTAACACTCTTTCGTAACCAGAATTATTTTCGTATGCAGAGGCAAAAAAAATTCGTGTTTGCTTTCGTAACTTGAATTTCTCGTAAGTTGAGACTTTAGTATGTCGAGGTTCCACTGTATATAATATATGTATATATATATATATATATATATATATATATATATATATATATATATGAGAGAGAGAGAGAGTAGAGAGAGAGAGAGAGAGAGAGAGAGAGAGAGAGAGAGAGATATATATATATATATATATATATATATATATTTATATATATATATATATATATATATATATATATATATATATATATATATATATATACTATATATATATATATATATATATATATATATATATATATATCTATATATATATATATCTATATATATATATATATATATATATATATATATATATATATATATATATATATATATATATATATATATATATATATACATGATATATATATTATATATATAATATATATATATATATATATATATATATATATATCTATATACTATATATATATATATATATATCATATATCATATATATATATATATATCATATATATATATATATATATATATATATATATATATATATATATATATATGTATATTTATGTTTGTGTGTATTTATGTATGTATTTATACACACGCCAGTAGATATATATGCATAGATATGCATATATGTGTATGTATATCTGTGTGGAGAGAGAGAGAGACAGAGAGAAAGAGGGAGAGAGAGAGAGAGACACAGAGAGAGAGAGAGAGAGAGAGAGAGAGAGAGAGAGAGAGAGAGAGAGAGAGAGAGAGAGAGATACCACCATTGTTTCTAGAAAATTAGATAATCAGTATGATCACAAAGCATTACCATTGAATAAAGATCATTTATCTTTAATCGAGTAATAGTCACTTCTGAGCCATCATAATGAAATGAGATAGATCTAAAATTATTTATAAATAGTAAACACGGGAATCATTTGCACTTACGCCCTCTAATTCTTTACATTTGTTTTGAATTTCCAACGAGAAATCCACTGAGGTTATAGAAGCGATGATGACTAATTTGCTACTGAGAATATGATCTAATGAGGTACTGAAACCTTGCGAAGTAACGCACAAACACGTAGGTGTTACAGCTACTGGAAAACTTTCATCATCACTAGTCTTAAGTGAACACGTGTTTGCAGCATCTCAAGCTCCAGTTGTCTCCAGAAATTTCCTCGCAAAGGACCAACTAAACCTTTAGGCAGAGAGCTCGTGCGTTATATCACCCCTTGGGGCTTTGCGGCACAAGAAATGACATTTCAACTTAACTGTTTCATCTCCGACAACTTATTCAAACACCGCTCCCGAGGGAGAGTTTCATGCGATGCCTTTGTTGCTCCGCTTTTGCTCCCATTTTGGGACAAAATTGCGATTCCTATTTTTATTAGTTAATTAATTAATTTATTTTTTCCTGCTTCATGGACTGATATGTGATTTTTTAAGGCGCTGTTTCTCGTGTGTTTATGGTTCGTTATCTTTCGATAAAATAAGTTTTTCAATTTTTTTTCTGAGACACATCCTCGCATTACTGCAATTTCTTTTATTGCTATTATTTTTTTGCGATGTCAAGTTACTTGAGAAATGAGGTAAATAAAAATTAAAACATAATTTCTCACAACGTTTTAGAAAGGTGAATTTTCCTGATACTACGGATAGAGGCACTTTCAAAATCAATACACAACAGGGATTTCTAACAGGGTAATACCCAAATATGTCACAAAAAATATCAAATTAAGAAGGAGCTAATGAATACTGTACCGCCTTTGAATAGGAAAGAAGGTGATTACATATTATACACACACACACACACACACACACACACACACACATATATATATATATATATATATATATTTATATATATATATATATATATATATATATATATATATATATATATATATATGATGTATATATATATATATATATATATATATATATATATATAGTATATATATATATATATATTACCAATGCATAGTATATACAATATATATATAATAATATATATACTATATATGTAAATGTATGTATTTATATATGTAGTATAAGTATATATATATATATATATATATATATATATATATATATATATATATATATATACATATATATATATAATATATATATATATATATATATATATATATATATATATATATATATATATATATATATATATATATATACATATACATATTTGTGTGTGTTGTATGAGCACGATCCGTTATGCAAATTTACTGCAAAATTCAGGGAAAACTTTACACTACAGGTTAATTACTTATACGTTTTTATTGTGATTTTCATCACTGAATATCCCAAATTTTTCCCTCCAAATTTTAACGCATTCAAGTAAAAATCAAAATTGCTCTTGTAACATAAAAAGAAAAAGTACAAAGCGACATCCTGACAACTCTGGCATCAAACTGATTTGGGCGCCATCAAGTCCACTGAAAGAATCCTCAGCATTCGTGAGCTTTCTATTTATACTGTTGAAATTCTGCTCTCGAAGCTGACGGCTGAAGACCGGTGAGATCATTAAGGAAAAACCCAAAGGCCGACGGACGAACCTGTAAAAACCGGGATGGGCCAACATCCATATCTCTCACTTAGTTGCTAAAAAAAGAAAATAAAAAAGAAAAAAAAATCAAACTCCAATTCCTTCATTTGTCACTGGCCTAGAACGTATAATGGCAGTTATTTTTTCCCTTAGGGTTTTTTTTTTTTTTTTTTTTTTTGGAAGGGGGGGGGGGGGGGGGGGGGGGTGGGGGGGGGGGGGGGGGGGGGGGGGCGCACGTCGGTGGGTCACTGAATCCTAAAAAATTCTGCTTGACTCGCAAATTTGTTCAAAGCTTCCCGCTGCGTGTCAGTCTTTTTTTTTTTTTTTTTGCCAAACATTTAACAACTTTTATTCCCCTAGTTCTACTAACCCTGTCCTCTCTCTCTCTCTCTCTCTCTCTCTCTCTCTCTCTCTCTCTCTCTCTCTCTCTCTCTCTCTCTCTCTTTCTATTTCCAATATTTTTTTATAACTGAAACTTATTGTGTCAGAAAAATTGGACCCGTTCCTGTTTCCAATTCCATTAATCCTCAGATATTCTTTGAATAATCCAGAGCGATTTTCTCCTGTATAACATTGACATCGACAGCTGTAGTGCCCATTTAGGTAGATTCGTTTCGATTTTGATCAGAAAATCTTGCAGCTCAGATTTGGCATCGCCGAGCCTTCACTAATGAGAATAAGGTGACTTTGAGTTTTTAAAACCTACAAAGTTATCACCATTTCTTCTTCTATTTTACTAACATCTCTCTATTACTTAGTTTTGTTTGTTATAGAAATCCAAATAGACTATTAAATAGAAATCTATATCAATTAACGATCTCATATAGCACCCTATAGAAATCATGTATTATTCTAATATGAACTAACGTGAATTTTGATCACATTATTTTGAGATGTAATCCTCAGTGTAGACAGAAAACTTGAAGATACTTTGACATGTTTAAAATTCTTGTTATGTAAGAATGCAACACTCTTTCTGAAAGAAATTATTCTCAGCTATGATATTGGTGTATATGTAAACAACTATTCATTCAGTAGTACGACACTATTAAATGATACTCGTAGAATTTTATTCATAAATATTTTGCGAGATGATGATAGAGTAATTCATAAATAGCCGCTATGATATTGGTGAATATATATAATTCATTCAGTAGTACAACACTGTTAAATGATACTCGTAGAATCCTATTCATTAATATTTTTCGAGATGATTATGGAGTAATTCATAAATATTTGTAACTATATGTGCATATCATTTCACTAATTGTTAGTTAGCTGTATACGCATAATTAATTACAATTAGATCCGTGTTATGGATCTTGACATTTGACATGACATTGACATGAAAACCTTCACCTTCAAAAGGTCACAAAATAAAAAAAGATTCGAACTCACTTCGAGTTTGAATACGGTTGAGGTAGATGAGTAAATAATTTCAAGCATAAATTTATCATCTCGTGTGCTATGATTTGATTACATTTACTAAATCCTGCTTTTCTACTCAAAGTATTTAATGTTATTGGTCATTTTGAGAACGATATCCAGTGAATATATGATAAATCATTAAACGGTTTGATAGCGTCTTGGTAACTGTTATCACTGCCGTTTATATTTTTGAAGGTTTCTTGACTTTTACTTCATTACCTTACTAAAAATCATTCTTCGGATAAATATTTCTTTCTCGTTACGATGGAATAGTCTGCAGCGAATAATCTGCAGCAAGTCTCGGAAGCCTGAACTAAACCAAAAATGACTGAAAATAATGTGAATCGAGGTCCATGAGAAAAAGAATTGAAACCACAAGAAATTACCTTAAATTTCATGCGCCCTAATTCCTTTGAAACCGTAAAATTGTTCATGGCAAAAACACAATATGGAGTAACACGGCAGCTTTCTAGAAAATTGTAATCTTTTCTGTGTGGTGAAAGCATGATTTTGTTTAATTCTTCCCCGTATTCTGTGTCCTGAGGCCGCAAATTAAATCGTTTAGCGAAAGATAACAAAATGTGAAAGACAATAGAGGTATGGAAATAAGTACTAAAAGTTTAATTTTGCACTATTATATGAAAATATAATATATATACTATTACATAGTATGCACTAATGCTATTAATATCACTAGTGTCTGCTACTATTATTAACAAATACTGCAACTCGTATTCCTGCGATGGTTTGATGTGCCCCAAATTCAACTCTGATATGGCACGACATTTTTCCCCTTTTCAAAACCCACCGAATTTCCACCCTCTTCTGGAAAAGTGTTTGCTTTGATTCTTTGGCCCTCCTAATGGCAGCAGATTCCAGTATATAGAAAGATACGACTCTTGAAAATAAAAGAAAGAAAAAACGAAAGAAAGAAAGACCCTATTCAGTGTCATCATCGAGGCGCCATTTGGAAAATATTCACGTTCCATATGTATG
>NC_061087.1:24865385-24873035 GCF_015104395.2 Macrobrachium nipponense | reverse complement strand
TTCGTATTCTTTCGTCAAACCGCTGATATGAACGTTTTTACCTTTGACAGGTAACTAAAAACCATTGAAACTCACTTTGAAATGCATGAGTACGGTTGAGGTACCCGAGTAACCAACTTTACTGAACAAATTTTCATCGTTTTTTTATTATGTTACAGATGAATTCTTCTCTCAAGACGTGCAATTAAAACCAAACCATGTAATCATTGGGGCAAAACCTTTACAGCAAACTGGTCATCGAAATGAAAATACTCTCTTTCAGACGCTATTCCTCTCGATGTAAAGATTCAAATAGACTTTCTTCTTCCAAGTCCCGAGTGTGATGCAATTAAAGGTAGGAGAAGAAGAAGAAGCAAAGTTACCGAAAACAAAAACTTCCTGCAATGGAGCAACCAGACACTGCTTGCGGGACGCCCAACAAACTTTGCTCAGCTTCTCTTGAACTTTATCTGCAATGCAACGCCGACAATAAAAAAAAAAAAAAAAAAAAAAAATGGCCACTCCGATTCGCCAGCGAATTAAATCTTGCAAAAACAGAATCTTCTGGGCAGCGCAGATATAAGCAAGAAGAAAATATGTTGGTCGGGAAAAGAATGGAAAGAGAGAGAGAGAGAGAGAGAGAGAGAGAGAGAGAGAGAGAGAGAGAGAGAGAGAGAGAGAGAGAGAGACCATTCCGTTAATGTTTTTCTTGAAGAGAAACTATTCCAAAAATGTTTTATTTATTTCATTTTCTTTCAAGTCACTGGTCTGATGGGGCGGATAGGTGGCAGCTGACCTTTCGGCAATCGAGGATCAAAGAAACCATCATATTATTATTATTATTATTATTATTATTATTATTATTATTTAGGCTGAATGCGATACACTAGATATAGAATAGAAAAATAGTGTGAAGATTCAGTGTGAAAGTATAGTAAGTATATCGTTGCGTGATTCGCACAGTACTTCCAAACAAAAATCTTTCAAAGCAAAGTGAGGTGTGGCATTTATTTATATTTTTTGTTTGTTCTTTTTCGGTTTCAGAATATAGAGGCTTCCATTTTGCCTAATCCACGATAAGTCCGTAGAATCTAGTCACTTTTTGCTGCGTTCCATCAATGCATTTTCCACACTCTCTACATCTGCACTATTTTTGGTTAAAAAATGTATATATACTATGCAGAGAACTTTGTTATAAAGAGCATTTTCCTAACGGAAGGTAGTCTATGTTTTATAAATGTATATGAGACCATAAATGCAAGATCACTACAATATAGGTAATAATGAGCCATCTTCAGGTTCATTACCACCAATAATTTTGGCTTTAATTGTATTTGAACCTCACAAGTACTGGAAGTACTAAATAAGCCTTACTCTGTTAAAGGCACTGTTTTTCTGAATGATTTTATTATGTAAAATCATTTATTATAAAATCATATAGTAATTGCTTTCAATTTTCAGAATTTCTCATAGATGGTAAATCTTGATTGAACTGAATTGAATATAGAATTTAGACCAAAGACCAATCGCTGGGACCTATTAGGCCATTCAGTGCTGAAACGGACATTGACCGTGAAAGGTTCGAAAGGTGTTACTGGAGGAAAACCTCGCAGTTTCATCACAAGTAAATTGTTAGGAGAGGGTGGACAGTAAAATGGAAGAAAGAGAACATGAATGGAGGTATAGTAAAAGAAACGAAAGGGGTCGCAGCTAGAACCTCAAGCAATGCCTAGAGTTGATGGCACAACGGGGAGATGACAGAGCTAGGTGACATCTGTAAAATGAACTAATATAAGTAGAAGACTTATAACCAATGACGTATTCTAATTAATCAGTTAGAATTCAAGAATTAATTCTATTCTGACATGAAATCAGAGTTAATTAAAATGAGATGATTAGAATAATGCCATTTTAATTGTTCCCGTCATCATTATTTTCCACATCTACAAGAATTGTGTTTGTAACAGTAATGCTTTAATATTGTGCTTTTTGGAGTATGCAATCAACGAAAAAATTTCATCACGATATATAAATCTTATATTACTAAATTCTATATAACGGGGTTGCCGCTTACCTAGTTGTTGGCTTAATGTCGTGGTTATGTTAATTAAACATATTTCATTGTTACTCACTGCCATTAAAAATATTGTTATTTTCATTAGTGCAATTGCCTGTGATGTTATTTTTTTCTGTAATGTATATATTGTATATATATATATATATATATATATATATATATATATATAGTATAATATATATATATATATATATATATATATATATATATATATATATATATATATATATGTGTGTGTTGTGTGTGTGTGTGTGTGTGTGCGTGTGTGTGTATGTGTGTGTGTGTATATATATACATACATCAAACTCAAGCTTTGGTATACTACGCTCCTTTGACGTATGACATAATTAGCATCATCGTTCAACACAAAGGAGGAATGCTGCCAATGGTAAGCATCCCCCGCCCCCCTCCCCCACCCGGATTCCCAACTGAATGGGAAAGCATTTGGTCTTAGGTGGAATATGTGGGGGAACAGATCCTCGATGATGATTTTTTTTTTTTTTTTTTTTTTTAAGTGAGGAAGGGAGAGACACTTGAATACGACGTCGGTGAACAAGTCAATGTTCTAGTGATGAAATCCAAAATTTGAGAGGATGAGAAAATGGATAATAGCTCTGATGGACATCACAGGGATGAGGCTTCTTTTCAGATGTGTGTTGAATGCGGACTTTCGCTATGAACAGAATCAATTCGAAGGAGGGCGTCAGTACAATATGGGATATCTTGGGTGAAAATGATGGGGATAAAGTCAACTGAAACCCATGAGGGACTGCTCCTTTTCTTTTTGTCTGTACTTGTTCGTAATTGGGTTTAATTATATATATATATCATATATATAATATTATATATATTATATATATATAATATATATATATATATAGGATAGAATAATATATATTTATATATCTATTATATATAATAGATATGTATTTATAATATATATATATTATTAATATATATATATATATAGTATTATATACATATACATATATATCTATATATATATAGATTATAGTTATATATATATATAATATTAAATATATTATATATATATATATATATAAGATAATTATATTTTATATCTTTATTAATAAATTAGATATATAAACATAATATAGTATATATAATATATATATATAATTATAGATATAATATTATATATATGTGTGTGTGTCTGCATTTATCTACACATAGATATATATGTACATATGTGTGGTGTAGAAAGAGAGAGAGAGAGAGAGAGATGAGAGAGAGGAGAGAGAGAGAGAGAGAGAGAGATACCACCATTGTTTCTAGAAAAATCAGATAATCAGTATGATCACAAAAGCATTACCGCTGAATAAATATGATTTATTTTCTTTAATCGAGTAATAGTCACTTGAGAGCCATCATAATTGAAATGAGATAGATTTAAAATTATATAATTAGTACACACAGGAATCATTGCACTTACGCCCTCTAATTCTTTACGTTTGTTTTGAATTTCCAACGAGGAATCCACTGAGGTTATAGAAGCGATGATGAATAATTTGCTTCTGAGAATATGATCTAATGAGGTACTGAAACCTCGCTAAGTAACGCACAAAGACGTAGGTGTTACAACTACTGAAACACCTTCATAATCACTTGTCTTAAGTCAACACGTATTTGCAGCATCTGAAGTTCCAGTTGTCTCCAGAAATTTCCTCGCAAAGGACCAACTAAACCTTTAGGCAGAGAGCTCGTGCGTTATATCACCCCTTGGGGCTTTGCGGCACAAGGAATGACATTTCAACGTAACTGTTTCATCTCCGACAACTTATTCAAACACCGCTCCCGAGGGAGAGTTTCATGCGATGCCTTTGTTGCTCTCCCGCTTTTGCTCTCATTTTGGGCCAAACTTACGTTTCCTATTTTTATTAATTAATTAATTTATTTATTTTTTCCAGCTTCATGGACCGATATGTGATTTTTTAAGGCGCTGTTCCTCGTGTGTTTATGTTCGTTATCTTCGATAAAATAAGTTTTTCATTTTTTTTCTGAGGCACACCCTCGTATTTCTGCAATTTCTTTTTTTTCTTTTTTTTTTGCGATGTCATGTTACTTGAGAAATGAGGTAAATAAAAATCATGTTACTTGAAGTATATATACTATATAATATATATATATATATATATACATATATATATATATATATATATATTATATATATATATATATATAACACACACATAAATATATATATATATATATATATATATATATATATATATATATATAATATATATATATATATATGTATATATATATATATAGTATATATATATATATATATAATATATATATATATATATATATATATATATATTATACATATATATATATATATATATATATATATATATATATATAACACACACATTATATATATAATATATATATATATATATCTATATATATATATATATATATATTATATATATATATAGATATATATATATATATATGTTTGTGTTGCATGAGCACGATCCGTTACGCAAATTTACTGCAAAATTCAGGAAAACTCTATAATACAGGTTAAATACTTATACGTTTTTATTGTTATTTCATCACAGAATATCCCAAATGTTTCCTACAAACATTAACGCATTCACATAAAAAAAAAAAATTGCCATTGTAACATAAAAAGAAAAAAGTACAAAGCGATATCCTGACTACTCTGGCATCAAACTGATTTGGGCTCCATTAAGTCCACTGAAAGAATCCTCAGCGTTCACGAGCGCTCTATTTATAGTCATGAAATCCCGCTTTCGAAGCTGACGGCTGAAAACCTGTGAGATCAGAAAGGAAAACCCAAAGGACCGACGGACGGACGTGTAAAAACCGGGATGGGCCAACATCCATGCTCTAAAAACTCCAATTCCTTCATTTGTCACTGGCCTTGAACGTATAATGGTATTTATTTTTTCCCTCCACGTTATTTTTTTTTTTTGTTTTTTTTTTTTTTTTGGGGGGGGGCGTCGGTTTGGGTCACTGAACCCTAAAAAATTCTGCTTGACTCGCAAATTTGTTCAAAGCTTCCCCCTGCGTGTCAGTCTTTTTGTTTTTTTTTTTCTTTTTTTTTTTCAAAACATTTAACAACTCTTATTCCCTTGTTCTACTAACCCTGTCTCTCTCTCTCTCTCTCTCTCTCTCTCTCTCTCTCTCTCTCTCTCTCTATTTTCAAGGAGAACATTCGCTACAGCATAGCACTCGCTGTATTCACAAATATCTCTTTTCACGCATTCAATTTATTCCTAAATTTTCGTAACTGCATCAGTGCAGTATTTTCTCCCTAAAGGGAGTTAACCAATAAACGCCGACTCTTATTTTTTTCTTTTTCGGGGAAAAAATATCTTTTTATAACTGAAACTCATTGTGTCAGAAAAATTGGATCCTTTCCCGTTTCCAATTCTATTAATCCTCAGATATTCTTTGAATAATCCAGAGCGATTTTCTCCTGTATAAACTCTGACATCGACATCGACAGCTGTAGTGTCCATTTTGTCCATTTAGGTAGATTCGTTTTCGATTGGGTAAATGTTTTTTATGTTTTTGTGTGTGTGTGACCAGAAAATCTTCTTGCTAATGATGATTAATTGCAGCTCAGATTTGGCATCGCCGAGCCTTCACTAATGAGAATGAGCTGACTATAGTTTTGAAAACCTAAATAAATATCTCCGTTTCTTATTCTGTTTTACTAACGTCTGTCTATTACTTGATGTTGTTTGTTATAGAAATCCAAATAGACTAATAAAATAGAATTCTATATCAATTAACGATCTCATATAGCACCATATAGAAATCATGTATTATTCTCATATGAACTAACATGAATTTTGATCACATTATTTCGAGATGTAATCCTTTGCATTGACAGAAAACTTGAAGATGCTTTGAACATGTTTTAAAATTATTGTTGTGCAAGAATGCAACGCTCTTTCTTTACGAAGTTATCCGCTATGATTTTGGTCCATATGTAAACAAATATTCATTCAGTAGTACGACACTATTATATAATACTTGTAGAATTTTATTCATAAATATTTTGCGAGATGATTATAGTTCATAAATAGCCGTTATGATACTGGTGTGTATGTATAATTAATTCAGTGGTACATCACGATTCAATGATACTCGTAGAATTCTATTCATAAATATTTGTAAATAATGTGTGCATATTATTTAACTAATTGTTAGTTAGTTTTATACGCATAATTAATTACAATTAGATCCTTGTTATGGATCTTGAAATTTGACATGCCACTGACATGAAAATCTTCACCTTCAAAAGGTCACAAAACAATAAAATATTCGAACTCACTTCGACATGTTTGAATACGGTTGAGGTAGCCGAGTAAATAACTTTTAAGTATAAATTTATCATCTTGTGTACTATGATTTGATTACATTAACTAAATCCTGCGCTTCTTCTCAAAAATTATTGAATGTTATTGGTCATTTTGATTTAAGAACGATATTCAGTGAATTTAAGATAAATCATTAAACGGTCTGATAGCCTCTTGGCAACTGTTATCACTGCAGTTAATATTTTTGAAGGTTTCTTGACTTTGACTTCATTACCTTAATAAAAATCGTTCTTCGGATAAATATTTCTTTCTCGTTACGATGGAATAATCTGCAGCAAGCCTTGGGAGCCTGAACGAAATAAAAAATGACTCAAAATCATGTGAATCGAGGTCCATGAGAAAAAGAATTGAAGCCACAAGAAAGAACCTTAAATTTTATGTGCCCTAATTCCTTTGAAATTGTAAAATTTCTGATCCAAAAACACAATATGGAGTAACATGGTAGCTTTCCAGATGAATTTTAATCTTTTTGTGTGGTAAAAAAAAATTTTATTTTATTTTTTTCCCGTTTTTTGTGTTCTGAGGCCGCAATTAAAACGTTTAGCGAAATATAACAAAAAGTGAAAGACAATGGAGGTATGGGAATAAGTACTAAAAGTTTAATTTTGCACTATTATATGAAAATATAATATATATACTATTACATAGTATGTACTAATGCTATTAATATCAATAGTATCTGCTACTATTATTAACAAATATTGCAACTCGTATTCCTGCGATGGTTTCATGTGCCCCAAATTCAACTCTGATATGGCACGACATTTTTCCCCTTTTCAAAACCCACCGAATTTCCACCCTCTTCTGGAAAAGTTGTTTGTTTTGATTCTTTGGCCCTCCTAATGGCAGCGGGTTCCAGTATATAGAAAGATACGACTCTTGAAAAGAAAAGAAAGAAAGAAAAAGAAAGACCCTATTCAGTGTCATCATCAAGGCGCCATTTGGAAAATATTCACGTTCCATATGTATGAGAGGAAACTGACAGGCGCGCCGCCGGTATCAAGAGCAGAATACATCGAAGAACGAATGCTTCCGAAATTACACTTGCAGGTAAAAAAGATTCGTGGTGTGTATTTTCGCAGGGGGAAGAATTCCTCTCTGTTTCCATTCTCCTGTCTTGAAGATTAAAACGACGGGTTTTGTGGGACAGGGGATAGCTTGATCCTTTCAACCTAGGCGTCAGACCAGTCCCAAAAATCAAGGGGT
>NC_061087.1:24852885-24860385 GCF_015104395.2 Macrobrachium nipponense | reverse complement strand
CTGCGTTGCCCACGAGAACTTCACGAGCTAAGCATTCCACTCCAGCTGGCTTGTTTTGCAAGCACAAGACAACAGCACACCAATGAAGCATGTGCGATTTATACAATGATTCAGCAAAATGTGCTAGGCACCTTTAGGACTGATGACATCATCACCTGGCAGGAGACTGCGCGCAAGCCAGCTTTAAGAGTTACGTTACTCGCTTATATAAATACAACTTTAGTACTTTTAAATGATAGACATGTATGAATTGGATATTTTTTGTTTTAATACTCCACCCACACAAGAAGAATGTCTGAAAAAACAGTACCAAAATTGAATAATATAATATTAGTTTCATGTTGGAAACCTGCAAGATTGTAAAATATATGTAATTACTTATGTTAAATTAGATATTCCTTATTCAAAACTAATGAAAAGGGTTTCCATACAAATTTTATATATATTATTTACCCTGTAAGATCCATATAGGATTATTCACATAGATATACATTTTCACTTCTAGACTTCCTGACTATTATTTTTTTTTTTTCATTGACTACGAATATAAACCATCGGAACAGACAGTATGCCAGTAGGTTTTGATATGTGTTTGAACTTTTAGCTTATTTGTCATTAATATCCCTAGAATACTGAATGGGCTACTAAATCTAGGCATTAAGTTAGAGTTCAAACCTTTACGCATATATATTTGGATATTTTATAAACACCTACAGCATAGGGTTACATTTTGTTTATTGATTTTATCGTGATTCCTTTTCATTATAATTTGTAACCCTTCCAACTTCTTACGGAGTATATTATATCTACTCCCACTTGTATCCATACTTCTTTATATTTGATAAATCAATGGTTGGCCTGAATATGTGGAAAAGTGTTCTAGCGGCCGTACCATATAAGGCTACTTGCGGTATCATTTCTATAGATACATGATATGAATGGTAAATGTATTTAAAACCGCGAGAACCGCTATAATCCAGTTCGGATCCAATATCCCGAGTGTAACTCGTAGGACATTGACACTTTCTTATTTATCCGTTCTACCAAACCAATTGACTCTGGGTGATAAAATATGGTATTGATTTTCTTAATGCAAAGGAATTCACACAACGAGTTAAGGAAATTATTATTAATTTACACCACCCGAGTCAGAGATTATCATGTGTTGAATTTCGTGTTTACTGATGCAGCACTCATAAATATTCCTAGTGCGCTAATTGCGGTGTTTTTTTTTTTTTTTTTTTTTTTTTTTGCTATTAATTCTATATAACGTGTCAAGGCAACTATTAACACTAAGAGGTGTTTATTTCCTCTGTCAGACTCGTAAAACTCTGTTAATAAATCTATGTGTACTCTTTCAAAGGATTGATTTGGCACGGGATAGGCCCCCAAACTGACAGGTGTCTTAGTGTGTCCCTTGTTTTCACGAAACATGTGACAATTAGTTATGTGCTTTTTATATCTGTAAGCATTGTAGGCCTGTAAAATAGTGATTTGGCTTTCTGTGACATAATAGAGAACCCTGGATGACCATGTAATGGATTGGAATGCAACCAGTTTAGGACGATTGGTATGAAAGAGATTATTACTACTACCTGGTCGTTAGTCACCTGCTGTGTTCTTCGGGTTTTCCTCGTCACGGACCTACATATAATATTACATTTGATTACATAATTCTGCTACACATACTTTAAATATACTTTTGCTTTAGGGTTTCCGTTCGAAGTGTTTATTGTTTTACTTAGCTGCTGATCCTCGTTTTGTTCAGTTTGTAACAGTTCAGCGCTCCAACCCAGGTCTTCAATTTTCACGATCTCTTAGGTTAATGAATTTTCTTGTTCAGATACGGTTTTAACAATAGGTACAGATGTTTCTATATCTTTTAGTCCAACTAATGGTTCCTTACAGGATGGTGCGGGATTGCGGGACAATGCGTCAACTATGATATTTGCTTTCCCAGGTAGATATCTTAACTTGGCTCCAAAGACCTGAATGATCATATGCCACCGAGTTCCTTTGGGACTGTGATTAAAGCCTTTGAAAAACTCGGTATGGGACTTTAACAGGATAGCCGTAGATTATGAACTTAAAATGTACTAGTGAGTTAACGATACCTAGCCCTTCCTTGCCTATAACTGCATATTTACTTTCAGAGGGCTTTAGTTTACATGAATAAAAAGCTATAGGAAAGAACTGTTTATCATATTGCTGAAGTAGTAAACCTCTTACCCCTTGGTCTGAGGCTGTTGCAATAAAAAAAAATTCCTTATTAAAATCCGGGAATTTTAAGATAGGTGAGCTGCATAATTCCAATTTTAAGATATCGAATGCCTGTTGATGCTTTTGAGACCATGATAAGTCTACGCCCTTCTTCGTAAGATCTGTTAAAGGAGCTGGTGTGATTACATATAAACTTACGATAGTAATACCCACTACAGCGCAAAAGTGCTGTATCCCCCTTTACGTTAATAGGTACCGGAAAGTTACGAATAGCCGACACCTTACCATGGACCACTTTAAGACCTTGACTAGACACATAAAACCTAAATAAACATGTTCGGTTTTTAAAACTCACATTTAGATATTTCACTCTGAGATTATTTGTCTTAGTCTCTGTAGCATTAGCTCTAGTTTATGCAAATGTACTTCTAAGGTATCAGAAAAGATTACAAGACCAACCATATAGGCATGTAGGGTATCCCCCTAAAAAGTCTCCAAACACTATATTAATCATTCTGGTGAATGTAATTGGGGCGCAACGTAACCCGGAAGGCATACGTAAAAATTGATAATGTCTCCTGAGTGTGCTGAAGGCGGTGTATGAGGTACATTCACATAGCTAATGGTATCTGGTGAAAGCCTTTAAGTAAGTCCAAGCTGGTGAAAAATTTATACTGACCTAACAAAGATAAGATATCGTCGGTACATGGCACTGGAAAACGATCGGGAATCGTTTCCTCGTTTGAGCAACAGAACTCTACTCAGATACGCCAAGTCCGATCTTTTTTTAGACATGACGTTTATATGGGCTATTTGATTTCCTAATGACTCCTATTACTAACATTTTCAACTTCGTAATTTATCTTGTTTTGAAATTTCATTGGGAGTCTATATGAAGGTACGTATATAGCTTTATGTTTGTCCTTCGACCGTATTTTGTGTTCAACGACATCCGTTTTCCCCAGAGATCACTCGCTAGTGGAGAAACATCCTGGTATTCAGATAAAAGCTAAAAAAAATTTTGCTGAATCACCTTTGCTTGAATGACTTTACTGATTTTACTTTAGATAGAGTATAAAAGGGATTCATCTACAACTGGTTGGGCGTGATCAAATTTAGCAACAGTAAAAAATGCGATATTTATAACTTCCTTATCCACGATATATATATAGGTTTTGTGGATCACTAGATTGGTATTCGGATGGTTACAGACTTCAATATTAACTTGTTGCTGTGAGTCAACAGTGTATAGTGCTTTGTTCACGGAAACCGTTATATTTCAGTGTCGGGAAGAATTAAAATTTCAGATCCCAGCAAAGTCTTTTTACACGCACTAAGATATTCGAGGGTGCATGCGTTTCGAGATTTTGCGTGCAAACTGCGTCTGCGGGTGTGGGAGAATTCTGTTGGGTCGCTTGAACAATATCACGATTTATGAGACAAGTGATTGGTTCCTCTATATAAGTTATTATTTGATTAACTGTCTCTTTTTGTCCAACACGGATTTTAATGTGTTAGAAGGTTTATAGAATTTTCCTTTGATAAACACGCCTTATTTGGCAGGAGGTAGGATAATGTTTTGTATACCCATAGATGGATATCTTACAATTACACTAGATACAGATCAATGTTTTTTATAACTATAAAGGTATCTGTAAGCGTGCGCTTATCCGCCCTGTACTGAATCTGAGTTATGCTACGACAATTAACTCGTTATTGCCAATTACTGAAAGCCTTACTCTCTACTTCTCAATAGGGAAGTTCGAACAACAACGGTGAGTCCATAAATACAGGATATTACGTGTACTAAAGGAATAAAAAACAATGTAAATGGCTGATATTCTAATTTTACGGCACGTACAGTCAGGCGTAATACCCATTACTTATAATAGCTTATTATATTAAAACTACGGGAACCTGCTCTGATTACTTGATACGGTCGTGTGATTCACAGTAAAATTCCTTTTTAATTAAAAAATGTGTTGGCATGAATGATCTGACGTCACTCTCCCCCTCCACTAGAGTCGCTTTTGTGGAATGTGCTTTGCTTTCAACACTCGACAGATTTTGACTGACCCTGACCATTTTACTAGATGGCACAGTAACCAATTTTCCTGAAGCACGATTTGTTTGTTCGTGATTTTTAGCAGACTTACTGTTTACCTGTTCCTTTTTATAATAATGAGGATTCTTCTTTTTATTATCATCGGCAACGTTTTGTGTGTTTTTAGTGGCTGTTGGTTACGTAAAAAGCAACGAACATAAGAATGACTTGAACTATTATGGTGGTATAGGGCGAAAAATGCAAAGTCATGAAAAAATTCATGGAGCTTCATATGGCAATTGAGAATACGTTTACAAAATATTTCGTCAAAATTCCTCTTACTTTCGTAGTTACAGGGTAATTAGTTAACGTAACTCAATAAGCCTAAAACATTGATCCGTGCAAGAAAAATGCAATATTTTTTCTATATCGTAAATTTTGATAATTATTGTCAAAGAAATTGGGAGAAATGGTATCTGTAGACATTCCCCGAGCCGAGAACGAGACTTCAGGCTCAGCTACCAAGTCCAGTCCTGATTTAGTGCGATCACAGACTTCAAGTAATCTACACGTTCCATTTCACCTCTGAAATTCGCCCGCTTTTACATATGTTTATGAATGTTTCGGCAAGAATTTCACCATGCCAATGAGGAAAAGACAAGGAAAACATCTCGCTAACATACAGACGAAAAAAAATCGCTCAAGTATTATTACAGAATATCATAATATATGCGTAGTTAGTGAAGAGAGAGGGGAGGGTTGCGAAGTAAGGGTTGCTTAGTAACGCCCCCGTCTTGCTTGACAGCACACGTCACACTGTGCCCAAGGCTACGATCTTTGAGCAAAGAGATCTTCATTTATGATAAATAACAAAGTTTGGTTTTTGTTTTTAATACCAAAATGGAATATGAAATTCATAATAATCATGATTTATTAAATTGTCTTTGTAAAAAAAGAGTACGCCTTCGAGTTTCACCTCTTGACATTCTCTTGCATTTACGTTTGTTTATTTTTGTTTCGGGCAAGAATTTCATCATGCCAAAGAGGAAAATACAAGGAAAACATTTCGCTAACATACAGAAGAAGAAAATTCGCTGTAATAAGCCGAGTTAGTGAAGGGGAGAGAGAGAATTGCGTAGGAAGGAGTGCCCCATCTTGCCTCAAGCAGTGCCCCAGGCTGCGATATATGAGCAAAGGGATCATCATTTATGATAAAATTATGATAAATAAAATAGTTTTGGTTTATTAATACACAAAAAAAGAAATATACATTCATAATAATCATTATTTATTAACATTGTCTTTATAGAAATACGAAGGAAAACTTTGAACACCCGTATCTCAAAACTATACTTATTGACCTTCAAAATCTATCTTCTCACTTAGTTTTAAAGCTATAACATTGGAATTTGGTATATAACTCAGAAAGACATTATAGAACAATCAAATAGAGCCCTTTTTTCCAATTTTTGTTTCGTATTTTTTTTATACATTTTTTTCTCCTGATTTATAGGGTTTATTTTTTGACCATATTGAAAAATTCATAATCTAGCATGACTTTTAGAAAAAAAAACTCTCCATCCGATTGGAGGTCTAACAGGTCTATATATGGTAGTAATCCCAGGTCTTAATATTAAATATCAAGGGAGGAGATAGAATTTGAAAAATGGTTATTTTTGAGATAAATCGCCCTGGCGTCACAAAACCGAAGGTCAGAGGCGAAAATCATATGCGGTTTGGAGATGTCCCAAGTCACCTTATTAAGTTGTATGAATATCAAAGTCCTGTCCTTAAAAAAGGGCATTAGCAGGCCGGCCCCCTTAAAACAAGTTATCCCTACTGCGTTATTATTAACTATATGTACTTGCTGTGGTTTACTTTCATTCTTTGCTAAAATTTGAAATAGTGAGGGATCCAGGTCAACGCATTTAGACATGTATTCCTTAATTTGTTTATATAAATCTATTTCCGTGCTGTTGGGCAATGTCTCCTCACCAAAACACTGCAACAAGGCTTCTTGTAACATAACTGTTATGAATGTTATGTATGTTAGCCTAATGAAATTTTTTACGGACATGTTATTCCTTGCAATCCAGCCGTATTTTTTTTAAAAGTTAAGTTGAGTCATAGATATTGGATTTTTCTAAGTATATAACTCAAAAAACTCAAGGCTAAAACTGCCATCGGGACCTTGCAAAGGAGCCTTTATTGTCCTGACCTGAAATAATGTTACCTCTAATTTATCCAGATTTGTATGGGTGTTCCATTTATTTTTGTATGTTTTCTTATCACTACGGTGCCTAACGACCCTATCCATGCATCTGTATAAATACAGACGTCCACTGCGTAAACGCATATTCAATGTTTAATATGATTTGTTATGTACAGAATTAATAGAGTGCCCCAAAATGATAAGATTAACACAGAATGTATGATTATAATATTTCAGGAGAACTTCTGGAAACAGAAACTCAAAGATAAAAACTCGCAGTAGCGAAGTCCCAATGATGTAGATAATTTCTGTAAAAAAGTAAGATTAAGAATGTCTCGTAACTTCAGCCACAGGAACAACGAAATTCGACCTACAAAGGAAATACTCAAAGTTACTCCAAATGAATAAAAAAAGGATTGTACTTAGCTTGATTTTGTGGGAAGTCACGGCGTTTCGATAACGACACAGCCTTGGTCCCCCTTCTCTGTTTAGCGGATGACCCTGGTTCTTAGCTTGGGTTTCCCCCGTGTGCATTGTTTGTTTGTTGGATGATTCGTTTCTTGCTGGTCCTTGAAGATCCGATGCTTCAGACGCGTCCGGTTTGTTTCTTGAAGTGCTGGAAACCCCCAATAACGATGATACACCCTCTCTTGAATGATTCTAAATGAGAGACATCTCTTACGGTTAGGACGAAGCTTGCGTTGCCGTAGGAAGCAGACACGTCCGGTTTGTATCTTGAAGATATGCACTGCTGAAGACGCTCACTAAATGAAGGAACAGTCTCTTGAATGATTCTTAATGTAAGACATATCTTACGTTGCCATAAGAGACACTAAGTTGCTTGAAAAATCTCTTGCTTTCGCCGTCGTTGACTTCTGATATGATACATTATTCGTTATTCTTCGGATGATGTGGAATAGTCCGAGTACGGGCTGCCAGGTATGTTGTCTTCCGATGACGTCGACCTGGTAAAGCTGCCACCAATGTTGTGCTGTGCCTTATATAACGAGGTGCACTGTGAGGT